>NW_023460003.1:0-44364 GCF_013731165.1 Rhagoletis pomonella
ACCTTAAATCTAGGCTTTAAGATTGGATGCTGTTGTGCGCCGAAGTTGACCTCTACTCAAACAATTAGGTGGCAATCAGAGCCCTGGGCTCACTTACAGCGCGCTCGAAGCTTGTTGGGAAATGCCTTAGCTCACTGTACTGCTGTTGAATAGCCCAGAGACGGCACTCTCGAGGTAATATAATATCGCAAAGAAAAGAGAGAGTGGGAGTTCTCTTGACTACTTGTGGACTGCGATAGAAAAGATGGGCCTCGGGTAAACTCAGCGAAAGCTTGGATAAATCCAGGGCTTGTGCCACTGTGAGGTCAGTACGGCCGAGGGTAGACCGGATAAACCCTTTATGGATCTGCTAGGCTCGCAAAGCCAGACTTGTCGATTCTGGAAGGTGTGCGGACGGGGACTGCTCTATAGGGGTTCATTCAGTGAGATTAAGTATCTCACCGGATCTTCTTTGTCGCAGCGGCGAGGAGGAGGACGAGCTGAAATCATCTCAACACTTCCTCTTAGACAGCACAGATTTTGCTAGATTGCGGATTTGGAATTTGGGTTCCTTCGTTCTGTCTAGTCTGGAGGAACTCTCCGGGACTAACATCTGCTTCTCGCTTTAACTTCGCAGTGGTATCACAACGGATCAATGATTGCGGCCTGAGTGAGTCCGTTGACAAGGGAAACTACCTTAACCTACCCTAACCTAAGTTACGGAGTCCTTTTCTTCTTTACAGCATTTTTCACAATTTTTTTTTGTTATTTACTCTTTACAAAGTCAACCCAAAGAAATTCATTTATATCCTCTATTCCCTCAATATGTATGCAATCAAACACACAGCTTGCCAACTTTTAATTTTTGGTATTTCATTCTTCTTCAAAAATGATAAATTAATTTTGTTTCCAGACTCGACAACAATGTTATTGACTGCTTTGTTAACACGCTCATACTCGTATATTTTTTGTCGGCTTCTTTAGCTACATATGTATGTATACATTTCTTTGCCTGCAGCTCTGTTCAATTGGAGTTCAAGGCTTTTCGTTTACCTTTTGTGAGGGTTAAATTATAAATTGTTTTTTAATAGTTTCGTTATGAATGTTTTATTATTTATATACATATAAAGGCTGGGTTTGATTTATGACACTCTTGACTGTTGTTTGTGCATTGTTCAAATACGAAGTGGCGCAGAAAACCACTTTTGTAGTTAGAGGATTAAGCTAAAAAGTCAACGTTTTGCTAAAAGGAAGTTTTTTTGTAAGGAACCTTCAAGTTCAAGTACAGGTTCTATAAAACGGAAATGCCAGAAATACCTGCGAAATTGGTGTTATTACACATTTGTAAATTAATTTTGTGCCTCTCTTAGTTAATGTGTATTTTCAGAGTCATATTTACCACAAATGATAACCATCGTATATCTGCTGTTGCTGACACCTTTTAATCGAATTCGCTATGGTACTCAAAATGCACAGCTGAAAAGTAGCCAAAATTAAAGAAAAATTTTGTATATGTATGTAAGTCGAACAGTGATAAATTCTTGCTAATGCACACGGCAAGGATAACAAAAACTGAGGAGGATTTTATATCTTTACTGACAGCTCATCAGTGTGAACGAAAGTAGTTGCGTAGAAAGGCTGGACAGGAAAGACTGCATTTATTTAATTATAATGTAAGGGCGATGCCATAATTACCAAGGAAATAGAGGCAATAAAATCAGAAAGATGAGTGGAATACATACATATCTGTGTCCGTATGGAATAGTAGCTGATGTCGAAAGGCTGCCTTTAGTTTAATACGGCATACATACATACATCATGCAACCAACATTAATTATTATTATTTGAAGGAGTAATTGGGCTGTGACGTTTTGAACTTAACCCTAAAAAAGTTCTATCCATCCACTTGCTACTTACGAAATTAAGAACATCCGAAGGTGTCATGTTCCACATTATGGATGGAGCTTTGGAGGTAGTAGAGCCCTTTAGCGATTCTTCTTGCCACTGACCACGCGTAACGACGCCAATTCCAGCTAGCCCTTAGCCATTACTACCAGGGCTAACATTTTGGCCACTGATTCTATGCTTTCTCTGGAAATAAAGCATTTGAAGCGTTTCTTTCCTTTTTCAGATAGTTTTACTTGGGCGTACTATTCTCTTGAGGTTAAGATGAGAATAGACAATCTTATTCGTCTATAAGTCTTTTCTAGTAGGAACAAAATCCAAATTTTCCTTCTCAAGGCATAGACTCCACCGATTTCCTTTCGTGTTGTTTGGTCAGTTTGAGAATAGAGTAGATCATACTCTACATCTGTGAATCTTTTCCATTATGAACTGAGTCTAAATCTGCCATCTGAAGGTGCAAATTTCTTGGATTTCATCCGACGCTATCGTCATTCGTTCAACGATGTCGTGCTCCTTTGAGTGTCTTCCACATGAGTCCCACTTCTAAAGGGAGAAGAAAGAGGTTATACTCCTGTACCCCGGAAAGGCTGTCCAAAACCAGACGGCCCGGCTACCCTAGTGTTATATAGTCTGCAGGTACGGTCCGGTTGATACTTGCATTTTCGGATCGAGTTTTCCTTTAAGTCACCTTTTGAATGGTTTAATTTTTCGATACGTAGGGTCGTTATAAAGCAAACTACCGTAGTGTCATACAGTCCGCATGTAGGGTCCGGTTGAGCCCTAGACTTTCGAACCGTGTTTTTCTCTAGATCCGCCATATCCGTTAAAAGCTGAAGCAATGCTTGTAGGGAGCCACGTATGGTTGATCTTGGGCTTAATATTAGTTCTTGATTTAGAGCGCTGTATCACGTATAATGTCGCTAATATCGTCTGTCTGACTACAGCAGCATCTTTCAAGCCTAGATTGATGCTATGAAGAATGCAGCAAGTCAAGGATTTTCCTAATTTGTTATCCTCAACAATAGACAAACACAAATCCCTTACCTTTTAACCTTCTTTAAGCTCTGAAGTCACAAGGAACTATGGCGGATTTCACAGCAGCACTTAGTCCAAGTTATCCTTTATGGACGAAAATATTTCCTTCTAGTTTCAAAGTCTTCTACCAACAGTCGTTACTTGCCAGGATCAGTGTTCAACTTACAGTTACTACGTGGAAAACTCAAAAATTCTCTGACTCTTCAAGCTACCAATGCGACGTATCAACTTTTGTTTTACTGAAATATGCAGCAGTTCAACTGACACTAGTTGCCTATTATTTCATTCAAATTTAACGTTTCCATTTGTAATGACATCTAATTCCGATCCAGTTTCAAAATAATCCACTAATACAATTTGATTTAATGCGTAATACGTATATATCCATAAGTACGAGTATATTTAATCACATACCTATGTATACATATATCAAAGCTCGCATTTTCATCAAATTAAATAGTTTAAGCTCTGGTAAAGTTTTGTGTGCTGTTAGCAGCTTATCACATTACATGAATGGCAATTTTGTTTTGTGCTGAATCCTGTATCAGTGACTAGCAGAATAATTATCAATAGAGTATATAACTTGTACAAAATACACGTACTTATGTATGCGTGTGTCTGAGAATGTATGTTACTTGTATGGCATCACCTTTTGTACGGAGTAGTTTTTGAATGGTTTCATGAGATTAGCTTTACTGTTATTAAAATAAACTGACTATTCAATTAGTAATAATAGTAATTATGTGCTAATGCTTACGACATTTACTACGATATTACGTGAACGTAATTTGGATATATGAGTTGTGTTTTTTATCCTTGCGCACAAAAATAAAAGGCATTAATTTTGGACAGACATACGCCAGGCTCTTCGGCTACCATTTCAAGGATATTATTATATTAAAAGAAATTGAAATAGGCTGCTCTCTGACTACCTGATTCGTATGAATCGACTGCGGTTGCGACTGTTTTCACAAAATCAGAATCCGATTCTGCCTTGAAGACGATGAGACTGCAGAACATATTCGCTGGGACTGTGCGGCCTTGACCAGACAAAGATGAATAGATTTTAAAGCTCCAATGGTCGACTTTTAACTTTTAATAATTAATGAATAAGAGCTTGTTCAGCTGCAGCTATTCATATTTTTGCTCTAGTTCAGGTAAGAGAAGGTACATCACACCACGCCATACATCACCCCACACCATTTTACACAGATATTTGAGTCCAAAATTGTGGGGAGCGTCGAAGTCGGAGGGTGAGTTTACACACGCCTACCCCTATACACACGCAAAGACAATGCAAGGCCCCCATTGGAGTGCGTTGATATCGGGATATTGAGGGTAATTGCAAAGCTGATAAATTGGTAAGAAAAATTATAACAGTAGCCATTTTTAAACAGTTTGTTAGATCGCTGAAAACTATAAAAGTAGCCAGTGAACAAGCAGAGACTGCGTAGTGCCTAATTGGCCACCTCTTTAGGAGACTAGAGCGCACCGGTCCATTCAGTTTATTAAAATTGAAATGGATCCGTAACTCCTTATGATAGCGGATAGGGCCTATGTATATTTGTCTTTATGTGGAGGGGTTCCACCTTGAAACTCTATTAAACAAGCCTAGCCTAGCGCAGTTGAAGGTATATTGGGCTTTCAAAGATAGGAATTTATTATCGAAATAAAAAGATCTTTTGTTTAGGTCGAAACTAAATTGGATTTGTAGTTATCGAAGCACCAATAGAAACGAGATCGTGGATTATAAAGACCAGGTGTTAATAAAGACCAACCTGATGTGTCGGCATTCTTACTCTCCATTTTCCAGAATTACCAAAACGACTTGGTCTTAAAATTAATATTCGTAGCCTTGAAAAAGTCGAGACGCCCATAGCCTTTCCAGAAATTTTTGTTGAAAATATCTCCACTGCGAAGGGACGTTCTTAAACCCAGATGATGAATTTTGGTTTTAAACAAACTGACACATATTACACTGAGATTCCACTAAAATACATAACTTTTTCATTGTAACCACACTACTTCCGCTACAAAGTAATTCATTTGAGTTTAACCCTTTCCTTTGCTATGTTAGTATGTATGTATATGACATTTTTTTTAGCGCCAATACTAAATCTTTTCTTGCAGACAAAGGCGAAAGCCCAAAATAGTTTCAAATGACCACTAAATTACCATTAAAACTTACATACATATAACTAAAGGTTAGGGAAATTGTGATTTATTAGCATTACGGCGGAGTAATACGAGCAGCCAAACAAAGAGGCAACCACCAGCTCCTGTATGTATGTGTGCGCGTTTGAAATGAGTTTCGCCAAATTTAAATGTGTTTGCAGCAAACAAATGAATAGTTTGCGGTTGCTCAAAGACTGGTATTGCATAGTTATTGGCGTTAACGCCCTCTGTGTGTGCGTGTGAGACCGCCTGGTGAGCTTTATCCCCGATGACCTTATTATTAGCGCTACACAGTTAGCGGATTGTCGTAAAGGTAATTAGCCGCAGCAGCGCAGTGAAAAACGAGCAGACGATCGACGGGATCTCGAATAACAGCAAATTACGCTTAAGCGCTAGGAAGCAGCCCCGGAAAGCGAAACGAAATGGAGTTGTGAAATAAAAGAAAACCAATAAAATACTTTTGTTACATTTTGCACAAAGCAGAATATACCACAAAAAAGAAAAAGAATTGAAGGAAAATATGTGGCAACCAAAGTGAAGGTAAATGAAAAGTTGCAATGAGTGAAATAAAAATGCTTATCCACAAAATCCTTAATTAACTGCTGCAAACAATGTGGGTACACATACAAATATACATATGTACTTATGTGCATACATAGTTACATATATCCACACATATCCTTACATACTCATGCACACACTCCTATATTAACAAATGCAAGATTCGCATCGTTTAAAGAGCGCTGCACAGTGGTTCAAAATTGGCATTTTGTGTTCATAATTCACTGGGGCCTTCGTTTTTCAGTCAACTTGATTAATTTTTTCTAAATGAAAGCTAAGAGACCAGTTGAGCCCGTTTTTGAATTTTTATTTGTTTGTATAAAATTTTTTGAGAAAATCGATTCTCCTGTTCCAGTTAATAATTGTTACATAATAAAAACTAGTTGAAAATATTTTTGGGATAAATTTGAAATGTTAGATATAAACAAATTTTTACCAAAATAAAATTTTATTTTTTTTGTAGTTTTATATATGTTTAAATTTTAGTATGATAAAGTATAATATAACAATCCCCTTTATTTCTCATTTAGCGTGCAAATGTGCTCGAAATTTTAGCGCAAAAATTATTAAAAAATCAACGCGAGCTCTTACACTAAATTTAATGACCTATAAAACTGCATACCCAACATTTTCTAGAAACTGTTTTTATAGCATTTGAAATTTTCTTGAAAATTTTTTTTCCTTTAGGGGGAACGCTACAATTGTTTTCAACTAGTTTTTATTATGTAACAGGAGAATCGATTTTCTTCAAAATTTATACCTTTTTCTTTTTAATACAAAAATTCAAAAATTGGGCTCAATTGGTATCTTGGAAATTTTATTAGCTTTCATAAAGAAAAATAATCAAATTGAGTAAAAAATGAAGGCTTCAGTGAATTGTGACCACCAAATGTCTATTTTGAACCACTGTGCGCTGTTTGTTAACATTGCAAGAGCTACGCTGGCTAGCTGTACCCCACACGCACACACACTTCATGGCACATAGAAATGTGCAAGCGCCCGAAATCATACACCGCAGTGTAAATAATTGGCACAAAAGGTGCAATGGTAAAGCGCATTAAGATGTAATGCAAAGGGTAGGCAAGCATGCGGGTGCGGCCGAGAGCTACGCTATTTGACTCGAGTGAAATTTGCGCTGGGGCGTACTCGTCTTTATTCAATATCTAGGCGGACCATGGTGAGTGGCGGTTTTAGCACTGACTTTTATTCTATTAATTTTGCAGATAGGGCGTAAAGGAAATAGTTTCCTTTCTTTGTTACTCGAAATGTACAATGCTGCTTGAAAATTGATTTTGGAATGCCCATAGATAGAATCGTAACTTATTGTACGAAATGATTTCTTCAACCGGTAAGATGTATCCAGGCATAGTTAATAAAAGTAAACGGTTTGGGATTAATCGAAGCCTTTCTTGGTTCTATTCTTTTTTCAGAGGAGGAAGCATAAAAAGCCGCAGTTGTGAGACTTTAACTCACTGAACCTCCTACCGTCTATTTAGCGCTCCCCACGGTACCACCTTTAAGTATTTCGTCTGGAGGCGGTTTGAGCACTAAGCTCTACGTCTGTTACTGTTAATGTTATTTCACTGTCTGTCTTGGTTAGTGTTAACCTACCCACCCCTTTTGTCTTGTACCGCTAAGAAGTTCGTTTGTAAGTCTAGTGCTGTCCGGATGCAGCACTTTAATGCTGGTTGTTAGACATTAGTTGAGATGTTCGCCCTCTATGTGCCGTAACTTTTCAAGAAAACGGGCTTTCCCTGTAAGCTTTTTAGCTGTCATTACGGGTTATGTTGGAGGTGAGTTACCACTTGTGCAGCCATATGTAAGACACAAACCAACGGGGACAATTAAAAAATACATTCTCTGCGTCTTCGGTAACTGCTGGTCCGCATTGTTGACTGTAAGGGTTTGATGCAAGTCCAAATCGGTGTAAGTATGCCTTAAACAGCCATAATCACTGATGATTTGAGCCCGGTGTCAATTTTCGATATGAGGCGATAAGTCCACCTGCCCTTTGTTGTGCTATCCCAACGAGTCTGCCTGGTGTTCTAAGCTTTGTGCTTCCATTGTGGTTTTAAGTGTTGTTCGCGATTCGTGTGCCACGAGATCCAGTGGATATAATCCTGCGATGATGAGTGCTGCATTCTCGGAAACAGTTCGGTAAGGTGAACAAACGCTGAATGCACATAAGCGATATGTAGCATTGAAGCCTCGTATGTGGGTTGCCCGTTTGAAAGGGCCACGCCGGGCTGACGATCCGTAAAGGAGTATTGACCTGCCCACCCCTGATAAGACTTCGTTTGCCTGCTGCCGTAGCACTCTTATGTTCGTCATTCATCTGGACAAGGCAGCTGTTGCCATCGCCGCTTTCTTGTTTGCCGATGAAAGATGGTCCCGTAAGCAAAGGCGATGGTCAATCAAGACACCGAGATATTTTCCATACGGCTTGGACTCTATAATGGGGCCCCCTAATTTTATTTCCACATTTCACACCTCCTTTCGGCTACTGATAAGAACGGCTTCCGGTTTGTGGGCTGCTAGTGTCAGCGATTTTGCTCTTAATCACTCCTCTGGTAATTTATAGCTCTCTGTGGTGATGATGTGATGATTTATTTAACTTTTCAGTATTCCTCGTGTTTTATTTTTTGTGGTCTTTTCAGATTTACATTGATTTTCGTGACAGACTTTATTTTTTGAGATTGTTTGAGATTTTTTTGTATTTTTTTTAGAAAATTTTCCGTATTTTTTCACCTTTTTGAGGCTTCCATTGGATTTTTTCGCCGCTATTCGTGTTTTTGGAGACCTTTTAGAATTATCTTGCTTTTTGCAGAAATTTTACGTTTTATGAATGCCTTAAAGCTAGTTGCGAGGATTAGAAAGGTCTTTGTCATTTCGTTGTTTCTAACTTTTAGGAAAAGTAGTGCCAGTGGCCGCGGTTTTTTGGTAGAATATTGAAATCGCTCAGTTCAGAAGGTACTAGGAGAGAAGAAATTCCCAAAAGCGAAGGGAAATATTTCCTCAAACTCAACCACGTAGTAGAAAACATTCATGGCCAGCAGCATACAATACATTGATAACGGTTCTCAAACCTTGTAACCTTTCTCAACGCATAGTAAAGATATACCAACGCTTTACCTTTAAGGAACCTTTGCTGGACCAAGTAAACGCCATCGTTACCCACTCCCTAAAAACTTGAATCAGTGAGGTACGCCCTCAAATTGCACTTAAATTTCTCAGACCAAGTTAAAGTGATTTGATACCACCAAAAGCATTGCTTTGATGGACCAACAAGCCTCATGTCGATCCCACATCTATGCTCGATACTGTTGAAAAGCCTAGGGAATGCATCATGGCCAACCCTATCTATGAGTCCATGGAATTAGCTGGAGAACGAAGCAGTTTGGTGTCAACGCCGTATGTCCGTCTTGCTAAAATTATCGCACTGAAAGCAAATTTTGGGGTGTTGGGGTCAAAAACCGGCAAGGGGACAGAAAATAAAGAAGCGTTTCTTAAATTCCATGTTCCACAAGCTATTTGTGCGATAATATTATTGTGTGCCGCAAAACGTTGATGAATCAGCACCAGGTCTCAGGCGAAGTAGCCCAAGCTTGCATCCTATCGACCTGTAGGTCAGGAAAGCCATATTCTCCTTTTTTGGCTACACCGTTGACAAAGAACTTTGCAAGAAAATTGACCCTAAACGATATGCTTGGAAACGTGGAACTCGTCCAGAAGTGGACTTAAGTATAGGCGCCTCACCAGCTTTAAAGAGGCTGGGACGATAGGGCTAATACAGAGACAGTTTTTCATCGCACAAAACTCGAATAGGAATGTAACTGCAAAGCATGCGCCTACAATATTCTCGAAAACATACAGAATATTCGTTTTAATTGACCATACTTGCCCGCGCACTGAGATACGTTTATTCCTGGGAATTTGGCAACAGACCCTACAGTTATGAAGCCAGTGTTAAAGAATTTACTACCAAAAAACAATTAATGCTTTTTAGTAGCGGTAATCATTGCCAATGAAGAGCAACCGCGATCGGTTAGACGCAGAAAAAGCACCCTGGTCGATATCAGCAACAGATGCGCTCCGAACCGCACATAACATGTATATAGGGGTGTACCATAAAGTTACAGAAGTGCGATCGGATAGCTAACAGTGAGTGGTGACGATAGAACCGGGAGGATCTGTAATTTAACAGTGGAAAGTTTACTTGGATTAAAGTGTCACACTAATAATTTTGGGTTGCGCTTTCCACGTGTCGAAGCAGGTTGAAATAGTATTCAGCTATGCACTCCTTGTTCAATGAAACCATCTCGAGGGTACATAAGCAAATTAACTGAAACACCAGTTATGGAAAATTTGAATTTTTAACGTCAATCTTGTGGTACGCACAGAATTCCGACCGGCGCCTTGCTGCCTATGTTCCCACCGCACTAAGCGGTCGAAGTTTTTTGCATGGATTCTGCTGTAAAGATATCACAAAACTAACCTTCAATGAACAGCGGATCAAATACTTGTTTAATTGGTTTCCGTTGCTTACTATAAAAATACATTTTTCTTTTGTTGGCATAAGCGTCATGAAGTAAAAAAATTGAAAAGAAAGTTGAGAATCAAAATTTGCTTTTTTTCAGCTCCAAACGCTTCTGAAAAAACTTGCTGCAGTAACAATTTCATATAGCTACATTAATTTGAAAGCTTCCTTCCGCTCAGCTCGGCCCGCTTTCTGTGTGTACACACCCTAAGACTGTGATTACTTGTGCTTAGGAGATTCAGTAGAAACCACTTTTTCCAAATGAATGCAGGGAAAGTACCACTGTTGTTGAGCAGCTTAACCAGCTTAAATAAATTTATTCCATTTTTCAGATGATATATTAGGCTTATTTGAAGTTTGTGGGTTGAGAGGACGTCTCCCTTTTTAGCCAAAAAAGAAAAAGAGTTTTGCAACATGCTCGCGCCCTTGGTCGTGATGGGATAACTCGGACTTCAGCAACACTCACACGAGCTTCTGGGTAAACTTCATCTATTTTGCCGACTATCCACTGCAGCTCCACGTATTTGCAGTCTGATTTCACAGTGTTCCTCAAGCTAACCTATGCAGAGGCCGGGTTGTCTCCACTTCATCACTGAAGCTGCCTTGTTTACATTAGGGTCAAAAGACCCTAATTAACGAGTTTTGCTGCATATATCGAAGCAACGGTAAAATCATCCTTTACCTCAAACTCGCTGATTGGGGAAATGACTAGGCGGCGAGTAGAGTTTCCAGTGAAGTTCTTGGCTCTCCTTAGGCCATCAAGCTGGCCGCACACGCTACGCTCGGTATCTGAACTGCCTGCAGACCTTGCACGTTGTTTCAATTTTAGAAAAAGAACTCGTCTTCGACTTCCCTCACCGTGGAGTACCTTGATACTAATGTGTTGTGGGCTTCCCGTTGCCGTCGGGCTTGGCGTGTTTCTAGTTTAGGCGGAGCTTTTGACTTCGGCCGCCTTTTTTAAGGATAGCGCTGATTCCTGTTTAAGGAGTTTTGAGGAAAGTTTGTAGTTTCATGTTCGAAATTGATCCTACCACTACTGTCGGAGAAAAGAGGTCATCCACCCGCAGGCAGATCCGCTTTGCCCAGAAAAGGTTTAGTAGCTTCAGAGGTCCGTCATTACCTGAAGTAACAATGCATGTTGCTATACCATACTCATAGACACACAAATATACGCACTAGCGCTTCATCGCTCTGTGATAGTCTAGCAAAGACAAAGAAACACACGTTCGCTTGGTTGGTCGGGCGGTTATCTACTCTCCTAATTCCCATTTGGGATGCAGCGTTGCCAAATGAAACCGAAAGCGAACTTATACAAACATCATAGTGTAACTGTAAACAAGCAGACAAACAAACTGGGTAGTTATAAGACAGATACAGAAACTTGGATAATAATGCAGGGCTGCTGCAAGGACATTGACACCCACGATAATATGATATTATATATGTATATATACTTACATACAAATGTTTTTATGTATGTAAATATGTACTTATAATACCAGGAGCGCTATTTATTTGTTTTAACACAAACGCATTCAAACATACATACATTTACCACATACATAAGTATCTACATAGGCATGTTCAATAGGGTGGTCCAACAACGCATGTAAGAAAAGTAAAGTCGGAATTTTAATGCTCTCATCCGCTGGGATTATTCTATATCGAAAAATGATATACCCCTTTTTAAAATCAAAAAATATTTAGAGGTCGTTCAAAGCGCTTAAAATTTCTCATTTTTATACGAAAAAAAAAATATTTCGAAAACATGGTACAGAATCCATACAAATTAATATTTTTCAATAAGCAAACTCTGTTTCTCTTCAACTGAATTCAGAGAATAACCACTTTTTCATAGGACCCCACTGCATTTTTTAGGGTATTTTGGCGACCAATAAAAATAGTTAGTATTAAAAAAGGGCTACATGAACAATTTTGTATTATTTCTTTAGGTCTTCTGAAGACAAACAGAGTTTGCCGGTTGAAAATATATATTTTAAAGGATTATATACCATTGTTACGAAATTTTTTTTTTCCATATAAAGTTCATGGGAAACTTTAAACGATCTCTAAATATTTTTTGATTTAAAAAAAGCAAGGGCATATTTCTTTCGTATGAAAAATCCTAGAGGTTGATAGCATTAAAGCTCCGACTTTACTTTCGTTGGATCACCCTAATGTATATCCTTGTGCACCTCTTCAGCTATTACTCGACTCGTAACCAATCACTTCTATTCGTTGTGTTGGCGGTGTAACTCTACTCTGACCACACCGTTTCTTCTTCTTCCCTATGGCTGTGGTCTCGTGTGCCCCCGGGTCGGTCGGTCGGTCGCTTACTGCCGGCTGACTGCTAATGCGATGTGCCTCGCTATGTAATATGAGTCCGAAATTGTGGTGTAGCTTTCTAATGAGCCGAATGCTCTCTGGTGGCTAGTTGTATGTACAAATGCGTCCCCTAATAGTCATATAGCAATGGATTTTCAGATGCATAATGCAAAATGCACAAATACTTACATATCATAAATATATGTTACTGTCTTTATGAATAAGTATGTTTGTAATATACAACTACTATATTTGTCGATGAATGCAAGAAGCAAACTGTCCAGAGTTGGCATGCAATATTTGCTCACTGACCTGGTGGTTGCACTATCCTTGCTCAGGATAATATTTCAATTTTGATTTGTGTAGTGGCTACAAACTGATGTAATAATGAGGTTTGTAGATAGCTATGCATGTTTGTATGTATGTAAGTAGATATGGCAACCTATCACTTATTAAATAATCACTACATTTATAAGGAGATTAGTGTTAATATTTTGGAGCAGCATCTTAATTTGCACAATAGGCTAATGCAAATTAAATTAAGTAATTTGTGCTTTTTTGGAGCATAAATTACATAAACATACTTGGTACTTTGTTCGGTAAGTAGTTATTATATAACTATTGAACCCGCATGGCGTTGAAACGTCAAAAAATTTAATTCAAAATCTAGAAACTATTCCAAATGTTAGTCAGAGTTGTAAGTGATCCGAGTTCCATATTTCCTCAAAATCCATTCCTCCATTTCTGAATGAGGAGAGGTCTCGCATAGTGCCGGATTTTAACCGACTTCACAAAAAGGAAAAGGTTATCAGTTCGTCGAAATAGTTTTATTTATATTCAACAATTTTTAATGAGCTTTCGCCCGTTTTTAATGAAAAACTTATTGTGGAAAAGCAGCAATAATGTGAACAAATTGTAGAAGTGATAGTTTTTTCAGAAATCACCACATTTCCTCATCATAGCTATCACTTCTACCATTTTTTCACATTATTGTTGTTTTTCCACAATAAGTTTTTCATTAAAAACGGCCTCAAGCTAATTAAAAATTGTTGAATATAATTGTTATAAGGCCATAAAATAACAAAAACAAATATTTGTATTTTTTTTATTTATGTAACCGCATCACTTTGGACCACATTAACCGATTTCTATAATTATTTTTTTATAGGAAATGTGTTGCCTCACAGGTGGTGCCATACTAATTTAACTAAATTATACTAAATTAACGATAATCTAAAATTTGTATATGAGAATTGAAGTTTTTTTGTTTTTTTTTGCTGAAAAATTACTTGTTAATATCATCACACTGTACCGATATAAAAAGTTCTAACTTCGAAAAATAAAATCTTATAGTACATCTAAAGGCTAAGGTCTTTGCTTCGACCTAAAATATTTAAAATGCGAAAGAACCTAAAGAAAAATTCTCCTAAATAGTACTGTGTGTATTTAGTTAAATCGTTATTACTTTTTGGAAAGGTGTCAAGCCTAATCAAATATTTTCAAACTTAAGCTTTCATAAATAACTTTCTAGATTGAGACTAATATTTTAATATTTCATAAAACGTATGTATAAATTAACTAGCAAAAACAATGAAAATATGATGATGAAATAAAGCCTTTTGAAACTCATTTCGCTTGATATCTATGTTTTAATAATTCATCTAACTTACTAACTGTAACTCTTCAAACGTTATGAATGTTCAAACTGAAGATTTCTTAACTCTCTTCCGTTTGACACCCGTATTTTCATATTTAATATAATTTGTATATAAGTTCATTAAATTTGAATTTTCAAACAGATGGCAAGCCTCCTCAAAAGTTATTTCAAGCTAAAAGCTTCCAAAATTTCCTTCGCCTGATATTGCGATAAATATTTCTATTGACTGATGAATTATGTTGATTTTTATTTTTCAAACATGTTGCAACCCCCATAATGTTCAGGAGTAAAGCCTTTTAAAACCTATATAGATGGGTACTCGTACTTTAATAATTCATTTAACTTTTAAAATAAATTGAATTTAACTTATTAAATGAGCGCAACGCTCTTTAAACACCTTTAAAAGATTCCTAGTGCTGAAAGTGTTGAAACTAAAGATTTCTTAATGTGCCTTCGCTTGAGATATTTTAATATTTCATTGCGTATAAATTAACTAAAACCGACTTTTCAAACTGGTGGCAAACCTCTTCAAAATATTTACAAACTTCTTCCTTCTTAAAGTTTTTTCATCAAATTTAATTTAATATTCTAAACAGGTGGCAATTCTCCTACAGTGTAGTTAAGAAACAAAGCTTTTCAAACCCTTTTAAATAGATATCAATTTTGTAATAACCGGCGGCAACCCTTTTCGAAAAGGGGAAACCATGTTGCATATGTACAGCCCAAATCCTTTAATTTGACACCTTAGTTTGGAAAATCAAACGAACGATGCCGATCTGATGAAACTGATTACTAAATAATTTGATTCTAATTGTTTAATAGGTGGCAACTTTTTTTGAAAAAGTAATATGTATCCTTATTGCACATCTACGGCCCAAGTCCTTTAATGTGACACCTCATTTTTTGTGCTGTTAGCCTTTTAGCAACGAGTTTTTTAAAAATTGCATTCAATTAAAAAATATATATGTGTTTTTCTGTTTAAAACAAAAAAAGTTAAATAGAAGAAAATTAAATATATATGTATGTATGTAAATGCAAAACTTTAAAGGCAAATGTGCGATATGTATGATCGCAAGTGAGTTGCTTATAAAAAAATCTTATTTATGATATCATTGAGCAATAGGAATGTTGAAAGCTAATAGATACAATGATTCTATTAAAGAACTTAGACATTAGGTGAATTAAAATGAACGAGAATGAACTAAATAAACTAGTGCAATTGAGTTATTTGAACTAGGTTGATCGGTTGAAAGTCCCAAATCTACTCAGAGCCCATTGACAATGTAATATGAAGCATTATTCCACCAGGTGACGCAAGAGTCGACACATCTGAAAAAACCATACGTATCATTCAATTCGGTTTATATTTGAAATGGTTATTAATTACATGGAACGATATAAGTACACAAAAATGGAGCAGCCGTCGAAATACTTTGAAAAAAAAAAATGCATCTATGTATGTACCGATTTAACTTATATGTATTTAGAATATACATAAAATATGAGCTCTACAATAAAAACCATTAGGGGTATTCTCTGAGTCTTGCAAAGCCCTTGCATGGTGCACAGATTGCACGGATTGCACGGTAAAAACCGGTTTTCGTATGGGACAGCTTTGCAAACCGTGCACCGTGCAAGGGCTTTGCAAGACTCAGAGAATACCCCTTTTATTTAACCGTTAAAATTGGATTTCTGTTTTGCACTTAAATAAATATAATGAAATAAGCTAAGTCTTCGTTAATGTTCATACAAATTAAATGGTAGTTATTTAGCAACAATTCTCCAACGAAAATTAATAAACTTACCATTTTGCATTTAGTAAGCTTTACAAAAGCCTTGACTTATTTTATTTTAACTTATTTAAATAAAAGTGTGTTTAAAATTTTTTTTTACATTATTTCATTTCAATTAAACAACCTTTTCCACAAATTGCCACAGTTTTACCAAATAAATATTAAACTCAACTTTCCACATTGAACGAGGCTTGAGTTGCTAAAAAAAGCATATAATTCTTGTTGTATTCCAATGTTATTGTTATTATACATTTAATTGGTGAGCATAATGAAAACAATAGTGTGTTTATTTAGCACATACACAGCAATTAATATCAAGATATGCTATAAAATGTATATACATTTATGTATGCATTTCGAGAGTTTATGATACTTATGTACATTCAGTCTCGATGTTATTTCCAGCCTCCATAAAGTAAATCTTATTCAATTTCGTATTCGAGAATTCTACTATTTTTTATTGGAAATTTTTAAAACCCACAAAGAAATCGTTTTAATTAATAGTTTTCAGTTAAAGGATCACAAAATAAACAAAGTGTAAATGATACTCGTAGAAACGGCCTCATATATGTATGCACATTAGGGTGGTAAAAAATAAATAAAGTAAAGTCGCTATTTTAATGCGCTCACCCGCTAGGATTGTCTTATATCGAAAAAATAGACCCCTATTTTTTTTTGAAATAATAGGTTTTCCTGTATTTTATAGAGATATTTCATTGCTTCCCCATTGCATTTTCTCGGGTTTTTAGTAGACCTATAATATATAGTTAAATACTATGAAAAAGTGGTTAAATAAATAGATTCGGTAATATTATTGGGAGTCTCCTGAAGACAAACAGATTTTTCCGATCGAAAAATATAGATTTTAAAGAATTCTATACTATAGTTGTTTTTTCCATATAAAATACGTAGAAAACTTTGACCGCTTTGAGTGAATAATAAATATTTTTTGATTTCAAAATATACCCTACATTTCTTCGATATAGAACAATCCTAGGGGGTGAGAACATAAAAATTCCGACTTTACTTTTTCACATGTATTTTTGGACCACCCTAAATGCATGGATGCAAAATGTTACTTAAGTGAATACTACGGTGGTCCTTGAAATATTTTTTATAAATCAAACAAGGACTCGCCGAAAATTTCAAAATTTTAAAAGAATTTTTAGTGGTAGAACCAGCGCTTGATAATAATAGATTGGCGCTTACAAAGTAAGTTAGTGTTTGGCCGAACTTCTTCGATTTGTCGCTTGCACCTTGATCTGGTCACATAAGGGGAAGGGAGTTTTACGCCGACTCCGAACGGTGATTGTATTTTGATGAGAAGCTGTTTTTCATGGCAGAAATACATTCGGAGGTTTGCCATTGCCTGCTAAAGGCGACCGCAATTAGAAATAAATTTTTGCTTGATACAGGTAGATATTCAATTTAAAAAAATCGCTACAATTGTAAACAGAATTTGGTTTTGAGCAGCTGTGAAATTTCAAATGAAATCACACTCCGAAAGACACAAAAATATAATTTTCTCTAATAAAAAATCAAGATATCCACGAAAATTTTCCGTATTTAAAAAATTTGGGGTTGTTAACAGGGTTTGAAAAAATTTCCTCTTTTTTCTAAACGCAGAAAGTTGGAAAAATTTTGATTTTGACAAGAAACAACTCAGCGGGTTTATGAATATAGTTGCTGGTAAATGATTAGAATAAGAATTCACTTCCATTATAATTAGGCGGGAGTGAATTTCTATTCACATTCATTAAGTAACATTATACCTCAAAATCTTGTCGTTGTAAAGAAATTAATACTCCACAATAAAAATTGAAAAAAAAAATTTAATTAAAATTTTTCAAATACTATTAAAATTTGTTAAAAGTTTTTATATTTTCGTAGATGCCTTTATTTTGTAAGTTCAACACAAATTATTCTGCTTACCATTCGTTTTGAGCTGAGAAAGCCCATACGAGTATATGTACGTTTCTTGTTATCTTTTCAAAAGAAACATTTGTAACCCAGTGTTAGTAGTAGTAGTAAAAATTATTAAAATACTGCACTTTTTCTGAAAAAAAAACTCAGGAAAATACAGTCTTTGGAGCTTAAAATGATACATTCAAATTTATCATATTTCAATGTTTTCCATTCTTGTTTTAGATTAAAAAATTTTTAAGGACCAGCCTAAAGAATTTTTTATATTAAAGTTGTCCAAGTTTTGTATGGTGAAAAAATGTCGTCGTCGAAAATAGGGCACACCCTCAGTGTTTTCCTTTTGGTATTTATAATATCTATCTATACCAACTTTCAAATTTTCTACTTCTACCAATACCGGGCGCTCAATGACCTTGAAATGCGCTATTGAATCGCTATGAAACTGACAAAAATATTGGTGATTTTTTACAAAAAGCTACTGTTGCCATGAAAAATGACGCTTGTAATATTTTTTCTACTAATTTAAATTTGAAATATTCTTAGGAAAAGTTTGATGTCAGCACCTCTTTCGGCAAGAGCAAAAATTTTGGAAGGTGCCCCGAACCCTATCTCGCATCTTTTTTTACCACCTTAACTTACATCTGCAATGTATCCATGTGTTCATGCGTTTGTATGCCACTTTGCTTATAAAAGAATATTCGGGAAAATCTATTGGTTTTAGTCATTAAAATATTCACATTCGAAATTTTGTTATTTGCATGCAAATTATAATCGACATAACATCCAATATATATATATGTTACATGGGTATTTGAGTACATACATACATATACACATGTACTACATATTTATGTATGACATGGAGTATGCGGATATGTGGATTTATGCAAATGTAGAGCATTTTGCTTATAAAAATGCACAAAAATGCATATGTTTTTAAGTGTTGCATGTCTGTCTACAGCATGGAGAGACATGCTTAATTGACAAAATTGGTGAGCAGGTCAATAGACTTACATGTGTGTAAATGCACATATGTATGAACCTACATACATATACCAATTTTCAACTCTACACAGCACTCACGTGACACATATGCACGTATAACTGTAGCGTAACTATTTTTAAAAACTGCCCCCAAAAGTATGCTACTGTAATTTTCCAAACAACATTGCTATATCTATAGCACTTGATTTTCTTTATTTTTATCGATTTCCAAGTAATAAAATTTAAATGTTATGTTCTCTCTACCAAATAACGCAAAGGAATTTCACAAGCAAGCAACAATTTTAAATTGAATGTGCAGCTGTAAAACGTCGAGGCAAAAGAGAAATTTAAAAATATGTATGTCAAAAAAGGGAGGAATGTAACAAACGTGTATAATTGTACTACAGGACTGCAATAGTTGCACAGGAATTTGTGTACATAGTTACAAAAGGAGCTACAAATTGAGCGCTGTGTTTCATGTGGATAGTTCCAGGAAATACCGATTTCGTTAATAAGATTTAGTCGTTTTTAAACTTACTCGATTTACGAAGAAATCGATCGGATGTGGCTGGGTGTCAAAGGGCTTACAACCTCGTAAACAAAAAGCTATCAAAAACGTCAAGCCGGAACCGAAGTATTCCGCCATATCTCACTCTTCGTTGTATGCCGATCGCAGTGAAGTGTTTTTAGCAAGTGCCTAGTCAGCCATCATCGGCATATTTCGGTCTCGTTCAGTCAATGAAAACAGAACCCTAGATAGACCTTATAAGCCAATAGGAGCTTAGCCAATCTGCATATTCTCCATGCCACTAAGTCACTGTCAAACTCAGTGAAATATTCGTCTAGCCTCTGAAAATGGTTTTAATGGCCGACGGTTGGAGGTCTTAAGCGGAATGTGAGACATGTAAGGCCATATCAGAGGTCACCCTGGTCCGCTGGTCAAACATATCATTGCTACTTGTGGATACTAGGGGATGAGCCGGCACAAAGATACAACAAATTGATGTTAAGCCAAAGCCATAAGTGCAGCTTGTATGGCGCCGCAGAAGTCTATACTTTCTCTGCTTGAAAAGGACTGGCCGAATTCGGTTGCCTAGGAGCGTTTTTGGTTTTGAGGTAAGCTAAAAAAAACCCCGTCCCTATGCTAAAATCTATTTTTGAGCCATCCATAAAAATAGGTGCTTTGTCACTCCTGCCGTGACGGAAGTCTATTTGAAGAGAATCTAAATACAAAGGCGGTAAGATATTCCACAAATGTTAGGATCGTTGAAGCGGTACAGGATACGTCCATTCCCCTATGTACGTTCTTGCCACAGGCTTAATTCTCTCCATCTCGGGCACCCTGTGAAGCACGTTTCTTAATACAGAGATCAATCAGTGGCATATAGCATAGGACACTCAACGATTTCGTTGGTCATAAACTGACTTTTGTACCCGGCCTAACATTTTGTGTATGTATGTAGGTCGTCTTCAACAAACCGGTTAACTGTTTGCAAAAATTGAGCGAGTCACCGTCTTGCATATCTCTAATATCAGCTCCAGGACCTCACTTCTTCCCTAATGTTACCTTCAAAAATATAGGAAACCATAGGGTTTTTAAGCACTGGAACGTCTCTGCATTGAAAAGACCAGGTGAAGAAGGATTTGGTTTCAATTGGCATTTCGAAGTGACGTCAGTTGTCACAGAAGAGAAACGACTGACGTGCTGTTTTGAACTCGGCCCAAATAGCTTTGGCGGTTACAGCCTAGCTTAATTTCGGGTAAGAATGACTTCCAAGATGAAGAGAGCTGGCTACAACGAAGAATATTTTTCCTGATGAATAACAGTAGTTCGGTTTTCGACGGATTTATTTACGTTGAGTCCGCAGCCATCGTCCCGATAATTCAATTCCCCTCGTGCTCTTTGAAACATACCACTTTTCACAAATATGTACAGCCGCGGTACCATAATCACCACATCTTACGTGACAGCCTTTACAGCTTCCCTATTGAGCCCTAGAAGAATGTTGCTTAGTGCGCAAAGTCACAGTAGCAGCGACTTTACACCGCCTTGCGGATTGCCCCGTTTTGGTACGCCCAGTACTCACGAATTCTGTCTTCAGTGTCCTTCGGGTAAGCGGTCCCTTTCGCTTCATTCCGCTCTATCTTACGGAAGATAGAAACACCCCAATGGTAAAGCATTTCCCAAAGCGCCCTAGAAGGGTTAAATAGTATTTGGCCGTCCCTTGACTTCGTCGCCAGGTAACATTGTATCCTGTCTTTGAAAAAGGGGGTTCCTCCTCCATGCAAATGCTCGGACTGCCAAGTCAAGGGTCATTTAGTCCTTGTTCATTGTGTTTCGTCTTAGTGGGCCTTTGTCATCATGTTTATATTGTTGCCAGAGGCTCTGTTCGTTTTCCCATGTCATCTGGTTTTTACGGTCACTGCCCTAGAGGAAAACCAAGAAGGACACAGAGCCGAGCTGTACTGAAACCGAGACGCGAGCGAGTTAAAAAGGAGAAAGCCATCAGCCCATCATAAAGGCGCCCGTTCTATGGTAAGGTCACCGTTACATTCAGAGGCAATCCGTTTTCAGTGATGCATCGTAGAAATGCAGTCCGTTACCCGCCACATAGGCACGGTCCGCACACACTGGAATATATCCATTTTCAGACGGAATCCTCGAGAAGGGTTCAGTGGTGGAAAAGTTTTTTATTTTTATGTACAACTACGTATGTGTTGAAAGAAAACTTATAGTTTTAGACAACAAAGTGGTCAAGGCGATCTGGAATGCTCCAACAATGGTACAGTGTAGTTGCAGTATTATTCGCAGCAACTCGATCAGGGTCATTACAACATAACAAAGCGTAAAAGTGTATTTTATGTGTCAACAAAGGACGCCGACTACGTACGCACACATACACAATTACAACCATACATTTGAGTAAAGCTGTACCTATTTAATGGCCGCATCCCAAATTTACATGGATGTCGGCACGAAAGAGGAAGCCGCAAAAAAAGGAAAGTATATAAAGCACAGCTGCATGCCCACAATAGAGATATGTTTGTTTGTAAGCAAAAAATCGAATAACCTCAAAAAGGCGGCATGTAGTAAAATGGGAGTAAAAGCATTTGGAAGTGGCCACCAAAATCCATACGCCCCCGTAGACTAAGTAAAAAGAAGAACGCACATTTAAACTTGCACGCCTATCTCGACCGGTACGCTATCAGTTGTCCATTGTAGAGTAGCCTTGCCAAGCAAAACGGATATTTAGGTGGCTGGTTGCCGGTGAGTGCCTTGCTGCACTTACCAAGGCAGCTTACATTTTGCAGCTTTTACTGCTGACCACCGTTTGCGTGCTTTTGTTTGTCGGTCGCCTGCTCTGTCTACATCTTCGGTACGCTTCTCGACCTAACTGCACGTTATTTTGTTTGCCAGCCAGTCCTTTTTGGGTAACGCATACATGTTAGAGGTTTACGCCGACAGGCTTTGCGGCGGCGGCGTGGTCGACGTCCAAAATATTCGGCGGCGGCGGCGACGCCGGCGCGTCTGGAAACGCCGGCGCTACTTCTCATAAGGTAGATTTCAAAGAGCCATGAGGCTACTAATCTTATCATTTCAACTCGTCAGCGTTAGGCATTCGCCATGCCCAATTATTCTATTATTATAATTCTATTTATTTCATTATTGAATTAGTTTTAAATTTAAATATTGTTACTTCCTACTTGAATTAAAATGTTAAGTGTCTGGCGCTGATTGATGGGCGAACAGAAGAAGGTCTGAGGTATATACATACATACACACACGGATCTCTATATTCTCTACAGATCCGTATGTACTATTTAAATTTAAAGAAAAAAAAATTGTTTCAAGTTTAGTTATTGGGGTAATTTATGTCGCTCTCAATAAATTTTTGCAATAGTCTTATCAACTCGAACCAGAATGGGACTTTTTGACCCACTGTTGAAAAAAATGGCTTATAGATGGTTAAAACTTCCACTAAAATGTGAAGCGCCAAATTTTTCTAAGGAGAACCGAATGTAATGAAAAATAATACTAATGTTTACCATAAAGAGGGAACTTTAACCCTGTGTAGAAACATAGCGATGCGAGGGAGCAAAACCTTCCTGGGGTTTGACCACCACTAAGGAATGCTAACGTAATTTTCACACAGCCACCTAGTACTTGTATACGTATGTGGGACCCCAGAATAAAATAACTTACGAATGTAAATATTAGCAAAAAAGTGTTTGTTTAAAATATTAAAAAAATACATAGAAAAATCAACTTGTCTTTGATTTATCTTCAATAATTGAGGAGTTAGATGCAAAGAGGCCGCTTCTATTAAAACTGATTTCTGAGATATTGGAGCTAAAGTTTTTGATGTGTTATAAGTTTCTTGTTGTTGTAGTAGGTGTATAAAAAAGTAGTATTTTTGTAGTATAGAAAAGAATTATCTACTGCGGAAAAAAATCGTTAGATTACCAGTATTCGACCCTAATTTAACTGTAATAAACGCTGTCGTCAAAAAATATGTTACCTATGTTTTTTCTAAGTTATGCTATTTTTGGAAAAAATAAAGGAGATCATACTCTTGTCCAGTGGCCCAAATTATCCAAAAAAAAACTAATTTAAAAATGTAATTTTCATTTCGTAAAATTGTGTTTTATACAAGTAATATTTAGTTCCTTCAAACGATGTATTCAATGTACATACATCATGAAAATTTTGTACAAAATTCCTTAGGCGCCGAACGCCGCCGCCGCCGCCGCGCCGATATTTTCGTAACTCGGCGGCGGCGCGTGAGGAATGACAAAAAACGGCGGCGGCGGCGGCGTGGCTCGGCGGCGTATACCTCTAATACATGTCGAAAAATTAAAATAAATTCAGGCGCACATGTCCGGTACATGGATTGTGCGAGTGGGGCGGGTAGCAAACACAAATAAGCCTGACCAAAATTCTTACTCACCACCGACCATCACGGTCATCTATGAAACATAAACAGGTTGAAAGGGTAAGCACTGCGTCATGGTTGAGTCCATGAATTTTACATTTCTAGCAGGCTAGTAGCAAGTGTCAACGTAGTTGCTTTCATAAAGCTTGTTGCGCTGTTGTTTAATAGTACACTTGAAGCTTTGTCATAGCTGGTTGGCGATTGCTGCTGCTTTTTGTAAAATTACACACACACACACACATGTACATATGTATGTAAGCATGTCCATACCTTTCATTTGTTTCATCTTTTATTTTGCTCCTTTATGCTCAGGACAACCAGACGCTTTTATGTTGGTTTTACATGCTTGTGCGCCCGAAAGTATGCTACATTGTGTGCCAAATGACATTAATAAAGCATATTTAGCACTCAAATGTGGCAAACAAAAACAAACAACCGAATGGCAAGGTATGCTTGGTAACAATAACAATGCAGCACTTTGGCAATAAAATGTCTTTACAGTCAGCTATATTGCAGTCAACAACAATAATACGCAGCATCTGGCTGCCCTTCTGTCTGACAACCGCACTTTCTTTAACCAGACGCCTTTGCCGCTCTTAGTGCATATGTGTGTTCGGTTTTTGTGGTAATGGTTGTTATTGTTGTGGTTAACGTTCCTTTTGCGGCCAGTTATTTTTCATTATTACGATTCTTACATTACATACGAAATAGTCCTATATGTATTAATAATAATTTAGAAGGATTCCTTGTTTTGGGTATTTTTTCTAAATTTTTGTTTTCGTGTTTCCATTGGGTTTTTGCTACATACGTACTTCGAAGTCTCGACGTGTCATACCCTGCAGAAAAAAGTTATCAATTGATAAAAAATAACCCACTTGTAGTTAGTTTTTTTGCGGGTTTTCTATAAAATACATATTTTGTAGTTAGCTACAAAAGGCTAAATTTAAATTGGTGACAAATAATGTAGGAGTAATGCGGACGCAATCGGGAGATTGTTTTCTCTAAGCGCGTATCTATTTAAATATTCTGCACTTCACAAATATTTTTTGGAATTGAGGACAAATAAAGAGAAGATCGAAATTTCATATTATGATTTTGAAAGTTATGTCTGACGGAGTTCGAATATGGGACTACCTACAGCTGAATATGTAAACATAAATGAAATGTAATAAAATAAAGTAAATAAATAAATAAATAAAAATGTAAAAAAATATAAAAAATATTTTGTTTTTCCTATTGATATTTTATGCAGAGGTAACCACCCTTGACTAGTTCGCGGCCATTGCCATGCAAATATAGTTAGCTTTCCTCAAAGGAAATATACAAAGAATGGTGGCCGTTAGTTCTTTCCTAATCAACTTCAAGTTAAATTATAGTTAGATACAATTTCCTGCAGGGACATAATACCAAACAATAACTATGTGAGGTGTTAATTGCATATGCACCACAAGTGAATAATTTATATCAGGGACCGTAAGATTTACAACTTTTATTAAAAAAATTGCTCTTTAACAGTTTTTAAACGCAAAACAACAATTATTTTTGATTTCTATCCAAAATCTGCAAATAACAGTTATTTTTGATTTTTAAATTATATATCGTAGACAACAGTTTTTAAAATCATACTTATAAAAGTCATTTGTATAAGTCGTAGTTAACTTTTGTTTTCCACCGCCTTCTTAACTGCAAAAAAATGATGATGACGTTTATACGTATGACTAAAAAAATAAAAGTCGGTTACTGATTTTTATTGTTGATTTTTTTATAAATAACTGTTATCTAAGACATATAATATAAAAATCAAAAATGTCTGTTATTTACAGATTATTTAGATAAAAATCAAAAATAATATAAAATATAATAATAATATATATAATATAAAAATCAAAAATATCTGTTATTTACAGATTATTTAGATAAAAATCAAGAATAATTGTTATATTGGATTTTTAAAATTAAATCAAAAATAACTTATTTTTTTTTTAATTTTCCATAAAAATTACAAATAAATATTTACTTTTAAATTTTATTTTCGGTGAAAAAAGAAATCGATTGGTATGTATCACTTAGTTGTAGAATATTTCCTTTATAGTGAATTTTTCAATGACAGTTTTCAACAATAACTGTTATCTTCGGTCCCTTGCTTCTATTATTAAGGAAAATCGTAATGCGTCATACACACAATGATGTTAAAGATTTCATTAAGTGATCTTTTATTCCCGATGTTAAGTTAGGTACGGTTATTCTGGCTGGCTGAACGCCCCACATAGAGCAATACGTCCGGATGGAGATAGACGTTTAGTTAAGTATATTCGAAGTATACATAATTTATGATGTCAATGCTTTTTGAGAATTTCAGAATTCCTTGAAGCACAAGTGTTGTCACGTCTTCAAAAATATGCTGTGGAGCTCCAAGATATTTCAACCTTTTTTTTCATACAGCAGGACAAATACATATGATGTGTTCTAGGGTCTCTTCTTCTAGAACCAAGTGGATTCCGTTCTTCGCAATCTCACTTACAATTTCGTTACCTGCAATGGCCTTGTGGACTCTTGGTGCCCTGTTTAAGGCATCCCTGCTTCTGAGGGTTGAAGTTCGTTGGGTTTTTCTAAATGCTTTTCGCCTTTACGCTGCTTGTAGCCCCGTCACTGGATCGATGATAGCTTGCTCAACTGCTGCACTGAGTTCCTTCCATTCCAGTAACCATTCCAGTAACAGCTTCATGGTCGCAAAGTTTGATTTCCTATCGGAAAGTTCTTTATAAAGTAGTTTTCAACAGATATTATAAGGAAGATCAGGAATAATGCGGACTTTGCGATTCCACGACCAGGAAATTCTCATTTAGCTGAAGTGTTTAATTAAAATTTCAAAATGCGAGGATTGGCTAAATGAGCTCACTATTTTTGATCTTAGATAACTGTGTTGGTACACAGACGGTTCAAGAACGGAAAGCAAATTGGGTGATAGTATTTATGAACCTAGCGCCAACTTGACACTCCAGGCATGGGGTGAAGTATGAACGATCTTAACATGCCGCAAACTAAACCCTGAAAATGAATTGAAGTGCGCAGGGTTATTTATTCTTTCAGCAAATCCGAGCCCTCAACAACAGGATAATCAAATCCAAGCTCGTTGATGACTGCGTTTCAACAAATGTGGTCAAAGTATGACCAGTTGTTGTTTCCAAAATTTTTATCGTTATGGTACGAGTATGAAAGACCCATAAACCAGCCTCGAGGAAAAACATCAGCGCTTACCAATAGCTCCTCGTTTCTCCAAAGGCTTCACGAGTTGTTGACTGCCGCAACCGCTATGTTTTAGTTAAAATTTGCAAGGTCGACGGTATATAAAGGAAGGCACCCACAGAATATTTCTTTTACACGAGCGACTCCTTAATGATCTCTACAACTTTGTGTGAAGCTAATCCTGCCCTTGCAATAGACATGCTGATTCGATTAGAGACTATCTATAGATTCTGGCTTCTTACGTGGGGACTAAATAGTTCCCAATAGTCTTGGCCTGAAGTCCCTAGGTGGTGTATGGGAGTTTTTGCCAACCTTGGGTGCGAAGACCATCCTCCAAAAGTTTCGGCGTATAGTCATATATTGAAGCCAGCCAGCTACATGACACCTCCGCAGACTTCTGCGATTGGGCTGTGATGTTAAGGTCGGTCCGCGGGCCGTCGAAGGTTTAAAAGGGTTGATAGCCCAAAGTCGGCATTATTCAAAAATTTTCAAATTGCTGACTACATGGCATGTTGTTGAGTTGTTGAGGACTCTCCCCTGTTTGGGAATATTTGCCGAGTAAGCTTCGGCAAGCACATCGCGCGACTCTATACGGCTCATCGCCTAGTTCCGTGCAAAATCCTGGTCTAATTTAATAAAATTGCCAGTTGAAAACTTCTTAAGCCCGTATGTCTTTATTTTAAAGACGTCTGTTTGAAGCCGATATTTGCTCGTATTTGAATATACAAGTAATTTTTTATCAAAAAGCAAAACCGACTTCCATATAACCGTTAAAACACGATACCAGCGAACGGCGAATTTTCGCCAAGTAGAGCGACGACGTCAGCAACTTTCGCCCAAAAATTTCGCTCAGTAAAACACAACAGCGGCGACGCGAAATCACCTGCTTATGACAAGGCACAATTAACATTTTTACAAACAAGATTATTAATTTTTAACAAAAACTAATACAGTATTTTTCAATTTTGATTTAAAAACCTGAGAATATTTAGCATATGGCCACAATGGATCGTATTTTACCGCTGCCGCCAGCGACCATAATAGAAATAAGTCTATTGTCGGGCGAACCTCGTCGTTTGCTTTGGTTGCGCGCGTTCTCATATAAGTCAGTGTGTTTTAATTTTTACAGCGAACATTCGCGGAGAAAAATTCGCCGTTCGCCGGCATTGTGTTTTAATGATAAGAATTTTAGAATACCGTTAACTTCTTCATGATCCAATGATCGGATCTAAACCAAATTAGTATGGGACACTCTGCGGCACCATCTTTCCGAAAAAAAAAGAATTTTTGAAATCAGTTAAATCAGATAACCTCCTCCTGTTAAACCGACTTCAAAAAAAGGAGGAGGATATCAATTCATCGGAAAATTTTTTTTTGTGTATGTTCCCGAATAATTTTGGATCACGTTAACCGATTCGATTTTTTAAAGGAAAGGTGGTACCTCAGAGGTGGTCCAATACTAATTTGGCTTAGATTTGATCATTCGATCATAAAGAAATTAACGGTAGTCTTAAACTTTTATATGAGATTTGGAGTGGGTTTTGTTTTTTGGCTAAAAATTTCTTGTTTTGAAGTCGGTTAATCACTTAAAGCTACTTAAAGTGTGACCCCAATGATCATGCGTCTAAATGTGGAAAAGGTTTAAAAAAAATTGGAAAAATGTGAAAATATTTTATTTTTTGATTAATTTTAAGATCGTTGAGTTTAATTGAAATAAATAACGCCTTATGTCACACGCAAAAATTTCATAGACACAGCGAAGCGCGTGAGGGCAGATTAGTTTGATATATGTATTTTAAAAATAAGTGCACTGAAAACTCATTCGTACTCATAAGCTTTTATTTTCATTTTTCATCCTCAGCCACAATGGAATTGTTTGTTTATTTGCATGTCGATTTCTCACACTGTTGTTGTCCGGCATTCCTGACAAAACACAAATTTCATTAGACGAGCTTTTGGGTACTTCAGACAGTCGCTAGCAAAAAATACACAACCCTTTGTTGTTATGTAAAATAAAAGGATTGAAGGATATGGAAGTAAGTATAAAAACCTAAAAAAAATTAAAAGTGAACATACACTTTTTTGTTAAACTAAAGGAAAAACAAATATTTCAAAAATACTTTTGAGGTTAGGTGCAATTATAATTAAAATTTGTTACTTTTTTTTGTTAAAAATCCACACGCTTTGCTCATATCTCTTAGTAAACTTATTTACAAAAAAAATAACACAAAATAATAAATCAACATTTTTACAACTTTCCTCCTCCTCATCCGCCACTCTGCACCAAAATTTCTTCCCCGCCTCATCATTATTTACACCTTTATTTCGCTGCTATTCCTGCGATTTACACGTACATTGCTTTTTATGTAGCCAATTTTCATTGCTGTCATTCCTTGAGCATCTGCTTCCGCATACGCTGTCGTATTCGCATTCACATTCCCCACGCAGAGTCAACACTATCACGCCACTTATCCTGCGGCCTTTGTGTAATCGGCGCTCAGCGCTGCCGGTGTTTGGCGCGTCACGTGACCGCAATATTGTCATACCAATGCCATAGCGAAGCACACAATGCCAGCAGCAAGCAGTGCTGTCCATTGTGAAGCCCATGGCGCAACTTCATTCTCACTATGAGCGCCACCATAGGAGTATCCCGTGCACTGGGCTTAAGGCGCGTCAGCTGGCCACAATGGGAGGCAACAAAGCGAAAATTACCAAGCGCCGTGAATGCGCCTAAGGTGGTATCTTTTTGATTATCCTCGCAAAAAAAAATATATATTTTTTTATATAGTACAAAAGCAACAACATCAATTACGGCTTAGCTCTAAGGTTTCTTATAATACAAAAGGAAAGTTACGGCAAAACAAAAATTACATATATACATATTTTTATGTACGAGTCTTGTAACAAAATATTTGCTATTATGTCCTGCTGTGCAGCAAAATGGAATTTCGTAATTACATTCATACTCACTCATACTTCCTTCTCAGCTCGCTCGCTGCTTTGCCAATGTGCCATACGTTCGTTGAAGCAGACAAAATACCTTGTAAATAGGCGAGCCTCATTGTTGAGTCGAGAATAAAGTCGCTAAATTTGTGGTTATACGCTTTTCAGAGGTTTCTATTTTATAATGAAATTTTCGTTACATTGAAAACTAAGTTTTGGAGAGAGCGAATGAAATTAGGGCAACCTTAAAAGATTTTATAGGAAAAATTTTAACTCTGTGCTTTGCGCTAGTTTAAAAGAGTTAATGAGGTGGATAAGGATGCATTTGAAACCAGTAGGTAAAAAAAAACTAAATAAATTTTAGATATCGTGCTTAACAGCCTGCTCATAGAGTATTTCTATACTGGTTATGGGCAAACTCTAGGACCCCTAATAAATCTTCTAAAGGGGCTCCTAAATAAGATCTCACTCTGGTGCAGATTTAACGGGACATTGCTTGCTGGCATCGCGCGTCTCTAAACTGGCTCGGGCAAATGATAGGATCTATAGAAGATGCATAATGAAAGAGGATGCTGTGGATATGTCCTCGCGAGTGTGCTGCCCTAAGCAGACTCTGGGTTAGTATGTTGGTGTTAAAGTTTGCCAAGAGGATTACGATGTTCTTCAACGTTGCTCCGGGTACGCAGTGGTAATGAGTTCAAAGTGGTCATTGTTTATCTGGTAGAGATATAGATAAAACAGTCCGGAAGGCTTTAGCTTCTTCCCTTTTCTTGTCGAAACTGGGACTGGCATGTGGGGTAATACCATCTTTTATTTTCCTATGCCATCCAGACGAATTCGTGTGATCTAATAGCTGACGGCTGAGCAAATAGTTACCGAAAACAAATTAAGAGAAGAACCGATAAGTCGTATTTGCATATTTCCGTAATTGTCTGGCGGCATAAAACATTCACCTGTGTTTAGTAGATATATCCTGTGCGGTTAGATGCACAATAAGTTCCAATTATTTTCGCGTTTGCGTATCTTTGCTATGGGAAATTTTAAATATGTAGGAGAAATTAATGTTCCGTAATGGATAAGATACTCATTATCTTTAGCGCACAGGTTCATGGGTTCCATGATGGATCTCAACAAGAAAACTGTGCTTATTTAAATTATCGCTTCCAGGATTGAAACAACACAACTACTCGTCAACTTCTTATTGCAAAATCAAAAGTATCATTTCTCCATTTGCGTGGCAACATCCAGGTGCACGCCATAAATCGGAGGTGAAGCTCGGCCAAACAAATTATTATTATCCCTCCATACAATCTGCATATTGCACGTAGATTTCTGTAGACCTGTTCCTGTGTCGAAACTCTCCACCAAGTTCAGACCAAACTCTACTTAGAAGAAGATAAGTTAGGAAATTTGAAGTTGTTATATAGCGTTGCCGTATGGCTTAGTCTTCAAACCGTTCTCATAGTATGGTCCAAAAAGGACTGTCAGTGCAATAAAATGCCGACTGATTCCACCCAACTAATGTACATTTTTGCTAAAGACTCAGCGGAGGCAGACACAATATAGCATTTAGAGTATGTGAGACAATCAGGTTAGGTAAAAATCCAAATTTAATCTTCGCACCACTGGGTTTTCCTTTCCGTCCATGGCGAAATAAGCAGATCCGCTATTTGGTACTAAATGGTAAAAGGAACTATTCTAAAGTGCTGAACTCTGAAGCTAAGGTCTTATACTATTTCTAGAATAAAATAATGAGAAAGGGTTCTGGGCTTAGGGACTCATGGACTCTTCCTTTCTTGATTAAATATTTCATTTCGCAACTGCCCGAAAGGTGGTGGAAATTAAGACGCTTCAATTAAAGCCACCTTTTTATTTCTTCGGTGGCATAATTTCATTATTTGATCGCAGCCTAACTTCACTGGCAAAATGAAGTATGCCAAAAATACTGAGAATGGGGTAGCGTAAGTTGGACTGATGAGGATTATTTTTTCTAAGTGTTGCTGCAGGCCGCCAACTGGGAAAGTTGTTCTGTGAGAAAATACTGTGGTCAGCGTAGCCGGAGTTGGACTGATGTGTGTTATTTTTTCTAAAGGTGGCCGAAGTCTGCCAATGCTGAGAGGTGGTCTGCGTAAAATTACTGGGGATGGTGTAACCCGAGTATAGGTTTCTCTGTCCACAGGGGTCTCCAAAGGGATCAGAAAAGGAAAGGGTAACTTTTCATAAGGACTGTGCTCTTTCTAATGGGTTGGATTTTAGGTGCCGCATCCCCTTCCCCTCCGCCGGCAAATAACCAAATATTTTCGTAATATATTTATTTAATTGCTGCCTAATTTCACTTAGTTCTGTTCTGGTCGTACCGATACAAGTGACTCCGCACGTTCAGGTCGCCCAAAAGAAGTCATGATGCCAGAAAATAATAGATTGGCGCTTACACATATGTTGGAGTTTGGCCGAGCTTCTCCTCCGATTTGCGGCATGCGCCTTGATGTTGTCACACAAAGTTGTTGTCGAACGGCGATTGTATTTTTATGAGAAATTGTTTTTGATGATGCCAGAAATTGTCGATCGAATCCATGGAATGTTATTGAACGATAAGATAATGAAAGTGTGTGAGGTAGCTGAGGCTGTAAGCATCTCCACTAAGTGCGTAAATTACGTTTTACATAAGTATTTGTCATTCCAATCGATTATCTTGAAAAGGCTACCCTATCCACCATATTCACCCGATTTAGACCCAGCGACTATTTCCCGTTTGCAAACCTAAAGAAATGGCTGGGTGGTAGGAGATTTGGGTCGAATGAAGAGGTCATCACTGAAACAAACGCTTATTTTAAGGACCTTGGAAACCCAATTTTTTTAAATGATTTTTATTAAATCTCGGTCTTGTTCTAAGCGGTTGGAGTCTTGAAATTTTGGTAGAATTTTGTGTGGGCATTTTGGTAGAAAAAATATTTCTGAAGCGGCAACACTGCTTAAATACATAGGGGTATAAAAATTGAGCGTACTAGCGTTAAATAAAGTACTAAGTAAATTCAAACAATGAACTTGTAATATGAGTAGCTCTGCATAGAATATTAGATCTAGCTAGAACACGAGAAGTGTGGGAGCAAGGAAATAATGCGTGAGAGCGTTTTAAGTTAACATAAACGCACAGAGAGCGATATTCTGTGTGTGGCTGTCAACGATGAGACAGCGACAAGCTATTGACATTTCCGACGAAGGGCTGCTTTCAAACATGTGTACATACATACATTTGTGTGTGGAATCTAAAGTGTTATATAAACCTAAATAGTGAAAGCAGCCCACTTCTAGCTTGGTTAAGGGCACGTAATAAGTAAATGCGAGCAATACAAAACGTTGAATTAGAATAGGTAATACACTTTTGACGAAAATAGGATCATGCCAGAATACAATAGGATTAAAAATTTCTAACAGTGGATCAAATAACAATAGGCAATTTTTATGTGCTTAAGCAGCAGGTACATTTCCCCCGTTTCATAAAAGTATAATAACACGCACGATTGCGCAATAAAACAATGAATAATAACAATGAAAATTCTAAGAAGAAAAAACACTACGGATCGACTGATCCATCCATCAAACACATTGACAACTTTCTATGGAAAAAATTATGCCGAGCAAAGTATGCAGGCAATAACGTTCGATATACTCGTGAAAGCGAGGCGGGTAACGCGAACATGTGCGGTTTAACTTTTACTCTTTTCAATAGCGTATTGTCAAGGAATTTAGTGAAGCCGTTATGCTTTGTGCCTTCGAAAAGGATAAAAAAAAGTTTTGAAAAAATAAGCGCTGAGTAGGGAAGCGTGCGGTTTCACTTACTTCGGGAACAATGCACAGGCATTTCCGCACTTTTTTCGCTCGCTATAGCAAGAGCTTCTTTTCCCACTCTCCTGCATAGCATAACCCCCACTGGTTTTTACTTTTTTTTTGTGAAGCCATTATTACTTAGCTGAGTGCACAATTTAGCACTTTTCAGGTACTTAATTCTTGCAATTTTCCATTCTTTTGCTTACACCTCACATGTCGCCGGCCGGCTTCTTCGTTAGGGTTGCTGCAGCTGCATATCCTGCGCTTCCTGCCAGCCAGCCAGCATGTCCTTTTTGTTGCATTTTGCAGTTTAACCACAGGCAAAACAAAAAAATGCTATTGCCTTTGCGTACGAGTCTATTGTATTTTACTGTTAGCGTGCAAGCCGAGCAAAAAATGAAAGAAAAGGACTTTCATGCCGCTGACACCTCCTAATTCTGTGGCAACGTACCTATTGTTTTGCCTTTTTTGTGCACTTTTGTTGTGTTAAACTGATGTTTGATAAACCACTTCAAATGCGATTTAAAGTAATTTGGAATTAGCATTTTGTATCTTTGGCTAAGAAAATGTTTCTTTTTCTTCAGTAAACGCGCACAGCTGCGGTATTCATGGATATCTAAGAGTAAGCTGATAAGTAGATTGCGTTTTTAAAACTAGGTAGCATTTATGGTAAAGAATCTTAAGTTCATAGTTGTTAAGTCAGATGTTTAGCGGGGCACAATAATGCGTTCTTAATTTTATGGCTAAAAAATCATCTTCTTATTTGGCGATGCAACCACCAAAGCGAGATCAACAAAGCGCGCCAGTCGCTTCTCTTTCTGTTCATATCATTGGGAAGCTCACATAGCTCATCGTCTGCGGTTCTCGCCGTCGCCAACCCCTAAAGGCTTGTAAATCTTCCGAAAAATCTTTCTCTCGAATACTCCAAGAGCCGTCTCATCGGATGTTATCTTGTTCATGCTCCTGCGTCATATGTCACCACAGGGATGATGAGTGACTTCTACGAGTTTGGTTTTCGTACGTCGAGGTAGAACTTTACTTCTGAATTGCCTGCTCAGTCCAAAGTAGCACTTGTTGGTAAGAGAGATTCTCCGCTGGATTACAATACTGATATTATTATTTGTGTTGATGCTGGTTCCTAAATAATAGAAGTCGTAAACTTTTTGTAACTGTCAAGAGTGACGTGTGTGCCAAGGCGCTTATGCTCTGTGGGATGACAGAAGATACTTCGTTTTGTCCTCGTTCACCCCCCAGACTCTTTCGCTTTGCTTCCCTATCTAATCTCGAGAAGGCAGAATAGACCTGGTCCTTGTTTTACGGATAATGTCGATGCCATCAGTAGTTCTGCAGCTCTTATCCAAAATAGAGTCGCCCTATCTGAAACCCCGTTTGGTAGCAAATGGTTTGGAGAGGTCGTTTGCAATTCTCACGGAGCTGGGAGCTGGCCAGCTTCATTTAACGCAGCCGTACCAATTTCGCGGGGATGTGAAATTCACACACTACGGCGTATAGGCAGCTACTGATAATGCTGTCGAAAGCGTCTTTGAAGTCGACTATTAGATGGCGAGCGTCGATCCTTTCCTCACGGCAGTTTTCCAAGGTTTCCAAGCCTGGTATACGGTGGATTCGCCATGTCTAAAGTCACACGGATTATTCCCACTACGCTCTTTGACGTTGGGCTATAATCTTTCACAACAATACATGCTTAGAAGGCTGACCCCGCTGTAGTTGACGCGTATGTCTAGGTCGCGTTTCTTGTGGATTGGGTAGAGCACACTAAAATTGTAGTGGTCGGACCAGCTTTAAAATTAATAGCAAGTAAGAGTAGTACTGTCTTCGGCTATGCCGAAGGCTTCATACCCCTCATGAAGATCAGAAAATTTTACTTTAACAGATTACTCCATTTGAAATTAGTCGTTTGGGAGCTAAAAAAAATTTGTATACCCACAACATACATAGATAGAGGAGTTACATACGTATGTACATATACATATGTATAAAAAAGTTCAACTTTTCAAATAGATGGCATCCTTCTTCAAAACAATTTCAAACTAAAACCTTCTTAAACTCTTTCGTGTGGCACCCCTATTGTGATACATGCATAAATATGTATGTATGCTTTAAATTAACTTCAATTTTATTTTTTAAACGTGTGGCAACTCCGCTAAATATAGTTTGGAAATTAAGATTTTTTTCGTTTAACTTATAAAATAACTGGAATTTAACGCTTAAACAGGTTGCAACCCTCTTTAAATACCTCACAAATATGCTTAAATTTCAAACTAAAGATTTCTGATCACGCTTTCGTATGACATGCATATATTGATATTTCATATAACTTGTGTATAAGTTAATTAAATTCGACATTTCAAGCAGGTGGCAGCCCTCATCCAAGCATTTTCAAACTACTACCGTCTAAACCGCCTTTGTTTGGCACCCATATGGTGATACATATTTCTCTTACCTAATTACCTTAATTCAAATCAAATTTGATTTTTTAACCCTGGGCGTGCTTCGCTAATTTAATTGTGCAACAGGTGGTATCTTTTCGAAAAATAAAAATAAAACCAGTTTGCACGTCTACGGGCCAAGCGCTTTAATTTGACAACCCATTTTTGAAAATCTAGCGAACGGTGCAGATCGTATGTCCTGGACACCAAATCCCTTCGCGTATTATATATAGATAAGATCTGTTTTATTAAACAATTTTAAAAAGTATTTACTCATAAAAATGTCTTTGAATAACTAGTTTCACATGGAAATGTTATTAAACTTTTAACAAATTTGTAATCGCCATAATTATTGTCTCTAAACAAAAAATTGCCACATATGAAGGGTTAAGATTTTTTAAATTTTGCGTCCGTCACATTGGATTCGTCATTTTGAGTTTTTTTAAATGGCTTTAGATTCTTAGATTCGTAACCAGCGACTCAGTAAAGCCCCAGATACCCAGTTACATAGAGATATACCGATTCTTTATATTTTTCGCCGCCATATTAAATGCGCCATTTAGAATTCTTGGTAGTTAAATGACTTCAGATTAGTAAAAAGCGACCCAAAAATCGCCTAGATAAGAAGTGGTGTAAAAATTCATCAAAGTTTATTTGATTATATGGTTTCATCCAGCTGGATTTGCGATTCGAACCACTGTGCCAACGACGTCGCGATGTCTAATTTACCATTTAGTAGCGTGTACCCGCCGTATCGGCCTCGGCGATTACTAATATGCTTCTTTTTATGTAATCGTGCAGGTCTCTAGTATTTGCATTAGGGTGCATCACTCTCCATACAAAACAAAAATCGGTACATCGGAAATATAAAATTTATTTAATACTAAGATTTGCGTGAGCTGGACCTATTTAAAAATTCATCCAAAAATCGCATTTTTTTATAAAGAAAATTAAAAATATTTTTTCTAAGAAATCACCTCAGACAATAGAACAGTTCATACTTAAAAGGTGTGCATAAAAATGTTTACAAAATCTTTTAAAGTCAATCAAGCTCAAGTAAATACTAACATTTTTCCGAAACATTTTGGCCTTAAAATATAATAAATTTTGAAGGTAATTCTAATAGAACTTTTTTGGTGCTTAACCCTAATGTATGTATTGAATGTTCACAAGCATTTTGGCATTTATTTTTATTAAAAGATCTTCCCTATCAATATGAACTTGATGACACGTACGCATCGACGACTTGTTTATTGTATATCAAATTCTTAAGCGGATTAGATTACCAGCGGGAAGAAACGAAAAAACAACAACAATAAAAAAGGCAGCACAAAAAAGTGTACAACAGCTGAAGTGACAATGAGCGAGTAGAGTGAGGTAAATGGAAGACAGAAAGTAAGCAAAAGGATGCAGACGAAATGAAGGACGCAGGACATTAGGGACTCATAAAACTGCTCAACCATACTTTTCGGTTACTTTTTGGAAAGTGAGTGTTGAAGTGGTTGATTTTTTATTTTTTTATTTTGTAGAAGCAAATCATGTTTTGTAGTTGCTTGTTGAACGGGGATTTCCCGCTTGTTATCCTCGGAGAGCAACTGGCTGGCTGTCGGCTGCCGGCTGTCGACCGCTGCACATTTTACATGAAAACAGCAGCAACTTTCGTTAAACTCTAAAAATCTCTGCTGTTTAAAAGTCCGTTCCCCCTCTAACCAGAGCTGCCTCATTTCCCTTAAAGTCCCTAAATAATATTCATATATTTGAATTATTCAGCAATGCATTGTCTATGTGATGGTGTGCGTTTATCAGCGTAGTTCGTAGATAAAAATTTATTTGATTTGTTGAAAGCATAAACATGCAATTTACATTAAGTCCTGAAGCAAAATGCAAATACGCACGAACATACACACTTGTTATGCGAAGTTATGTGGCTGGGATTTTTTTTGTGGGTTTCGCCTCTGGCTGAAATTATCAGTAAATCTTTATATTTGTAAACACAAAATTTACATGCCCTCGATGCTGTGAGCTCTGTTGCCCTCTGGATGAATTTGTTGTTGCTTTATAAATGAATATTTATTTGTTTATTATTCGGTGAGTGTGTAATCCATTTAATACTTTAATGGTTTCCTGTACAAGATCAAGTAAGTTTTGTATTAAGAATTTTGTAATGTAAGTGTTTGCGTATCTTCCCAGCTCTCACAAGCACGTGACTCAACCTCGGATGCAGGAGTCCGAGTGGAGCCAGCGGGGAGGTCTGGTTCCACGTATTGGTGGAGTGCCCGAAGAATTCACACATTAGGAATCGTAGAACATGGGAATTAGTCGGACTGATGGACGGTTGGGTATATTTAGAGTGGTCTCCACTGATCGGTATATCGAATTGTTGGGTATATTTGCTTGGGAGTTTTTTAGACGGCGTAGGATATATATAGGAATAAGGGCCTTCACTGGATTGAATAAGGACTTTTTGAAATTGTTGCATGAATTAGGGTCTTGCGCGTGTGGATATTCAGCCCCTGGTCACCAGTCCACAGTCGTATGGAAGCTTAACTGGTAGTGCTTTCGGCCGGCTACGACATCTTACGGGAGACTTGTTTCTGGTACCACGGCAGCAGTAAGCCTTGGAGCTTGGAGCAGCAAGGCCTTTCGGGGAGATTCGCACAGTGTTTCGACTATGTAGTTATATGGAGGCAGATGGAAATAATAGTAAACCTGCACCGATTTCGCTGAAACTTGACAGGTGCTCTAATTTTACTTAGGAATAGAGAATTATGAAATTTGGTAAAGATATAATAATTGCCACGTCCTCAACTCTTTGGGTGGACACATTAAATTTCGTCCGATTTCTATAAAAATTAGTTCAGACTCTCTCTTTTATTAAAAAAAAAAAACCCTAAATATATTATATGGGGAGGATTGGATCACTATAACGTCCAAAACTCCTAAAAAATGTGGGCCCTGTCATTAAATGTGATGGAAATTTGGTTGATTTTTGTTTCTCGTTTTCCACTCTCAGAATTTCCACTCTCAGAAATTTGAAAAATTCTTTTCGCGAAATTACGCAAAAGAAGCTGAAAATCGAAAATTAAGAAAACCGAAAATAACATTCATTTGCAAAGTCGCGCGAAAAGATCCCGTTATACCATATTCAAATACTAAATCAAATTCTCTAAAACATGCGCCTAATGTCAAGACCTGACGGACCGGTACTCACAATTTGTTTGCTAATAATCTTTACCATCTACATTTCAGGCAATTTTTTTTTATAAACAAAAATTGGAAAATACCAAATAATTGGCAGCGACCCACGTAAAACACACCAGTCGCAGTCATGGAGCTCTGTCATACGAGAATATTTTATCTGGAAAAAAAATGCCGCACAAACTTGCTGGAGAAACTAAACAAAAAATAAATGAATCAATAGATTTATTTCAGAGGCTTCACCTTAGGGATCCAAAGCATATTTTAACCTCCCTGAACAGGGAATTGGAATAGTGCAGAGCACACCGAAAGCTTTTAGACCTATAATTTGATACCTAAAATCACCATATTTAGATGCAAGTGACTGCTATGGCACTTTGCTAAAGTATGACGGTAGACTGCAGAATGATATTATATATTAAATTAAGTAACTAACTATTAAGTAAAGTAAGTGGGTGACTTCGGTACCATTAAGGTCCCTGTATTACCAGAACACCTACAGCAAACTTACACAGCTAGCTGCTGTGGCTAAGAGGATAAGAGCCACGTTGAAGCACGCCCCTCCTGGAAAATTTACACACTTTGTTAAACGCACTTTTGCCAGCTACCTTCAGATTCGATAGAAACCCATTCCCAAATCCAGGGGACTGAGCCTCACTTAAAGAAAATGTGTTCTATAGTCTTTTCATTCGATCCACGTCTCTTACAAATTTTATCTAAAAGGCAACTGAAGTCAAGTTACTGTGACCGGTTACTACAAAAACTGGTAGCATAATCTCCTACCTCTTAAGAGACAAGGGAAACATGTGACCTTCCTATCATATCCTTCGCTTATAATCCGAATCGTTCAGAGGTTATGTTTTCACTTTGTCCGAAGCAGACACAAAACAACGCGTGCTACCGCTTAATGGCTTTTTGTAAAATCGGTAGCTCTTCCACGATTTCCGAAACAGCGTCTTACGTGCCGACTCATCCAGCATATTTATTACCAGTAATCACAGTAAGCAACGGATGTAGCCTTGACTACCCTGCTTCCACATTTCTTGCGGATTGTAAGAATGGAAATTCACTCATACTTGTTTTTTACTGACTTTAATTTAATTATTTCGTCTTCTTTATGGCTTAATAATTACTACAATAATTCTGCAGTTCTATGTTGAAGGATCCATTTTCCACCCATCTATCTGTTTTAATTTGCACCGAGTCAGCCATCCCCATACTTCCAAACAAGCCTTCGACGTCAATAGTGCCGTTCGTAAATTCGTCGTTGTTGTTGCGCCCAGTACTGTTGTTATAAAAAGGAGTTAGCCTTGATTTAGTAATTGAGAGATTTTGGTGTGGGTGCAAGCAACTCATGTAAAAAATATGGTAGTTCAGTCCTTATAATAAAAAACTTGTTGGATGGAGTTGTTGTTTATGCAGCGGTACTACAAAACCCTGCCTAGTTTTGGCAAGGTCCAAGAGGGTTGGACCAGAGAAAAGCGGGTTTGAAGGCCAAGAGGTGCTTAATGGTCAGCGGGTACCATCTACTGTCGAGTTGTCTTTGAATAAATGGAGTAGCCAAATGCGCCAGAGCTGCTCGTGTCTCTCGAAGTTCTTCGAAGTTCTTCGCCTGCGCTAGGTGGTGATTTTCACTAAAGTAAGTTAGGTGTTGATTGTCCCTTGGGTGAATATCGATACGGTTGCAGACGAGCTGGTATAGCTCGCTGAACATATGGCGGCGATGTTCAAGTGGTATAAGAAGTCATGCCATTGCAGTTTGAAATACAGTATGTAGCTACATCCCTAGCTTTTTCCTAGTTCCAATACTTTCCTAGTCCCAATACTTTCCTGTCTGAGTATTGTCGACCACTCTGATTATTTGCCACCCATAGGGAAAATGCGAGTTTTCGGGCGATAAGGCCCACTTTTGTTGACTTGTTTCCCGGGGTTTCATCGTTAGTAAGATTAGGAGGTGCTTTTAGAAGGATATGCGGCCTTCTGATTACTCGATGATTTACCACATCTACCGAAGCTAGTGTCGGCTAGAATGGATCACGCATTCCTCCAGCTCTGATAAGATCCTTTTACAGAATGTGATTTCCACCAACTTCGTCGTGTTAGACAGGGATTTTGTGGTTGACCATAGCCTACCGGGCAATACCCCTAATGTTAGTTGTTTTGGAAGAGTTGTGCTCTCTTCAAAAGCAATACTAATACCTCATAGTCCCTATAACTGGGATGAGCGTATATTTAGATATTAAGCACCAAATTCTCAGTGCGTAGTTAACTCAGAATCGGCAGTTAACTACAGATTTTTGCACCGAACTCACTGTGAATTCGGCCCTAAACGACATAACTCATCCACGTTGAAAAAACTAGTCCTATTCACTGCTTGTGGGCTGAACAAAGTAGAGTAGGCTATTAAAATGAAAATGCTGAAATTTATAGGAAGTGACGTTTTAATTAAAATTTCCACCATTTATGTATTTTGATGAGAAATGATGATGAGTTAATTAATTAATTTAGTTTTCCCACATTTCGGCAAAATTAATCAAATTGAAATCAGATATGCATATCACGGCGGCACACAGCCAAAACTGCAGAAACTAAACTCATTAAATATCGTCACTCTTGCCTCGAAAAATAGCTAAGCGAGTTTAGTTGTAAGAAGCTACGGGCTGAAAGGGAAAATATTTTGGGCGCAAACAGCTAACATCAAATAAACAAATAGACCAAAATAAATAGGCTGGCAGAACAACAAATAAAGGCGCATTGCCGTTTGACACGTGACCTACGGTTATTCACTCCTGCAGCCGGTTTTGTTGTTGCCATTTGTCGTTGTCGCTATTAATGAATGAGTGAGATGAGTGTTGTGTTGTTTGAATGAAAGCAGGAAAGGCGCGCGCTATGTCCTTCCGTGAGTCACTGGCTTCGGAGGCATTCATCTGCCAGCGCTTAGCTAAATGAGGAGAGAACTTAATTTTCGAGGATTGTGGGCGACGCCGATGCTGCTGCTGATGGTGACTGAGTTCTTAGCCACTGATGGTGGTGGAGATGAAGATTAAGCTGCTGACAATGAATGAAGTGCGCTTGATGAGCTCCATCATTTTTTTATGAAGCTTAAAGAAATACTCATTTGTTGCTTTGCTTACGATGCGCTTGTACAACACAACTAATTTAAAATCCTCGCAATTGCGTCCAGCTGTGATAAGCGTGCAGTTTTTTGAGCTGCATGTGGGTGTGGGTATCTGTTTGTATGTGTATGCAGTTGCGCCCATGTGGTCGCCCATTCACTGACAGCTGTTGACTGCTACGTGGCAGCAAGCAATTGAAGACTGACAGATACACAAAGAAAAAACCTCAAAACATTGGTTGACAGACATCCTCGCTGCGGTGCACGCGTGTATGTGACTGAAAAAGGATGCCACTGCGTGTTGTTTTGTGGCATATAGATGGTTGCGTTCTGTTGCTAGCTCTTGTGAATGTGCGTATGTGTTTGTATAATCTCCTCAGCATGGGCGTGCGTGTGCGTTTGCTTGTTGACAAAGTAATAATGTCATTAACTAATTTATCCTTTCAATCTCCATTTTATGCCCTTTCTTGCCACTCACTCTCGCCTCTACCTCTATCTCCACTCATCACAATTCGCATGCAAAGTTAGTCATGTGTAATCAGCTCATAATGTCATCGACACAACAATAAAAACATTAGCAACCACAAGCATATGGCGCATGCATAAATACTTATTAAGGATGAGCATGTGTCAGCTAATAAACCTTTTTGGCTCGGATGTCGCCCGGGTAACCAATTTCCTTACTTTAAACACACTCCACTTTGGCTTTTGTAACTACTTTGAATTAGCTAGAGTTTGTTGCACTCATTCCACAAGCTTTGAGTTTTCTTAATTTGGGGTTTCTCTGTTTCCCTATGGTTATTTTGATCTGATTGTGGCATGACAGTAATAATGAGGATGCATAGGTTTGTTTCTATTAACGTTCTGTGATACTCATATACATATGCATGTATATTAGGAATGTTGGCAAATAATCCCGGGACTTTCGGGATTTGTAATTTAATTTGCACTGATTGCAATAATAGAAACTCCTTTTCTTGACAAATATTGGCTATATTTTTTTTTTTTTTAATAATTAATATTTTTTATAAATGTCTATCTTATTATACATACATATAACACCGAGCGATAGTTAGATTTACACACAAAAATTAATATATTCGCAATACCATGGGCCAAATAAAGTAAAATAAAGTTTTTAGTTTTTTACGCTGACGTCAGTAATTCAAAAAAGATTTAAAAAATTCAAGGAAATGTGCTTAAAGAAGAAGTATGGGTATCAAATTTAAGACAAAATTCTGTAGAAGTTAATCAGATTCAATTTTTTTGGTGCATAAGGGTTGCTAAGTATTGAAAATGTCTTTTAAAAATTGTATCATTGAAATTCCGCAATATTTGTTTTTGGAAAAATTATATGTTAAGGACTTATATAAACTCCACAACATCCGCCAATTTCGTCCTTCGGTCTTTATTAGCTTAAAAAATTACCTAATTATCTTTGGGAATCAAAAAATTTTAATTTTTTTATTAATTCTAAAGAAATTTTTCTTTTCATCTGGTACCCATATTTTTACTACATATACATTGCATTGAATTTAAAAAAAATCCCGGCATTAAGATAACGACATCCCGAAAATCCCGGGATCATAAAAAGCGCAAAAATTAACATCCCTTATGTATATACAAATACAGGTTACGAAGAGTATGAGCTCACTCTTTGCAATTATTAATAGCTGCTCATCTCATGTATTGAAAGTCAAATTTTTCTTTTCTAATTGGACTGAGAAGTCTGCTCGAGAAACCAACAACTTACTTTCATATTTGGTACTCTGCAGG
>NW_023460004.1:0-44332 GCF_013731165.1 Rhagoletis pomonella
GAAACACGTTTTTCTAAATTACGCTGAATTTTGTTATAAATACCATGGGGAAATTTATGGGAAATTTTTAAAAAAGTGTTAAACAGCGAAAAATAATTCTTGGAAAACTTGCGCTCATCAATTTTGCCCTTCCATTAGGGATGTTGTTTTTTTGAAATGTACAAAAAAGTTTTTTAACATTTAGCAGTGATTTCGTAGATGTCAAAAACTCAATTAATTTCATGGTTACGCTGAATTTTACTGTGACTTAAGTGGTGTTTTTGTCACACATTTAATGCTACTTGAAATCATTTAGTGTTTTAATTTAGATTTCCGGCTTTCACACAAATAAAATGAAAAATGGTGCATTTACCCATTCGCTGCTTGAAACGGCAAAACAAAAAAAATAAAACAGCGCCACTTCAACAGCAGGTAAGACTTATGAAGTTTACGACTAATGACAAACAGTGAAAAAGCAAACGCGAGCATAAAAGTACACTTGCTACGCACACACATCATTAAATTGAAAACCCTTGTACAAACATAATACACACATATGCACACGCGCATAGGTACTTCACTGTTATTACACAAATTCACTTTAACAGTTTTTAGTTGACGATGGCGTCGATGAGCGCGCATTTTATGCATACGCTCATACCTATTTATTACAGTTTTTAAGCACTCTTAGGTACATATGCATGTACATATATATTATAAGGAACGGCATGGCCATCAACACCTCATTTCGGTACACTTCATTAAACTATAGACAGACGGGGCTTGAGCGAGTACGCGCGCGCATGTGTGTGTATGTAGTTTGTCTGCAGATTAATGGCGTTTTTATTTTGTTGCAATTAAAAGCGATGAACGAGCAGCGCTATATACATATGTACACAAGAGCAGGCGAAAGCAAAAAATGCGCAAATAAAGGCTTACATACTCAAACCTAAACATTAGTGAATACTCCCACTGCTACCGCTCGTTAGTCTCTTGCGCTTTATATGTACGTATGTACATCCATTCTTGTTAGTAGACTAGGTACATTCGTGTAGGGGCACGTACAAAAAAACCGTTTACTTGTGCAGTAAGCTGAGTCACTTGTCATGTTAACTAAAGATTAAAATATCCTTTCACTCGCCATGCCATGCGATGCCTGTTAGTGGCGTTGCCAGTGTCCTTTTTTGCTTGCTGTTGCAGCTATCCTGTCACCACTACAACCTTTTCGCTATGTAAACAAGCGCGTGCGGGCTGTATGGTTGGTAGAGCTATGAGAGGATGGCTTAACAAGTTTTGGCGTAACGCTCGACGCGACATGGCGACTTGATCCTTCCAACATAGAAACTATCTATATGTATGTACATATGTATGTGTAAATGCTACAATGTCGCCGTGTGCCATGCCGTGCCGTGTTGCTGACACATCATTGCGGAAGTGTAAAAGCGTAAATTGAGGCGGTAGCAGTAACAGTGGCAACAACAACAACAGCAATGAAAGCCTTGGCAACAACTGACAAGCATCGTAAAAATCATATTTCATATTAACACACCATTCAAGCGCCTAGCCCGGCAAGCGCGCATCCCGGCAAGCGCGCATCCCGGCAATCATGCAGCTATAGGCGACGGGCGCGTTAATATGTTTGTGGTTGTGTAGTTGGGTTTATGTGTGCGTGAAAATGCATATTTGCAAGTGTGTGACGAAGTTGTATTAAAGCCTAGGTGTGCGCTGTCCTTTGGGATAGTTTGCTTATCCGCTTACTTAATCACGTACGACTGGGTAAGTAAATCTTTTCTTTACGCTGACTTGCCTATATAACTGTTAACCCAGTTTATGGATATTTGTCTGCTGAATTAGTGAACTGAGTATAAAACTCCTTAAGGAGAAAATTTCATATTTGGGCGAAATGTATATAAATGAGTTAATAAGTATAAAAATGCAAAATTTTCAACCATATTATAAAAATTTCCCCATAGGGAATAAAAATTTCCCAAGGGAATTTTTTTTGAATATACCCTAAAACTAGTGTGCTTTCATTTTAAAGCACCAGAGCGTGAGAATCTAAATGTGCGTATGCATTTTTGCCACTGGATTACATATTGCAATATTTAACCTTAAAATAAATAGCGAAAATCGTCGTAAGCTTACATATTAAAACTTTCTCAGGTAAATAAAACTAAAAACAATTCAAGTTTTTATTGAAGGCTAAAAATGTCCCACTTGGAAATAAAATTTCCCTCGAAATATTTTTTTAAATATATATTAATAACAGTAAAGTTGTGGTAAGCCATTTTCCTTTTATCAAGTTTTTTCTCCATATTGTTACTATTAAAAAAAATTCCCTAGAGAGAAATTTTTGGGAAATATTCAAGAAAAGTACAAAATACATATTTATGTTTTAAATTAGCCACAAGTTCATGCTTTTTGAGTAAATTTTCAAAATTTCCCTCAGAGGACATTTTTCCAAAACTCCTTAAAAGAGCAAACAAATTTCCTAAACTGTCTTCTGTAGCTGCTTTATGCTTTTATATGTACATATAGTTCATAAAAAGCAAGTGTAAATTGGTTGAAATTAGCAAAAGGATAACAGCAAAGATTTTGCGAAGTTTATCTTACAAAGTAGCTCCACCTATCGAATAATAACCTACTTGTGTGCATATGTAGATATGTATGTCCATATGCACCTACATTCAATTGACATTTACTTTTAATTTCAGAAGAATTTGAAAAATTTATTAACGATCACTACCGTCCACGTCTATTTGCATGTGACTTATTTATTGACCCTTTGCTAATACGTAAACCAATGCTGCCAATTAACCATTCGAAAATTTATTTTGTGTGTCGATGAAAATGTAAAATGTGCAAATTGGCACGACTATGCTAAACTCAATTATAGCAAATACTGGTACATAGGTAAGTGCAAGAACACTTATAATGTTGTTAGGAAGCCAGAGTTCAAATGGAAAAAGATGCGACTGGCTCTTGAAATATTACATCTGTAACGTATGTATGTACATGTGCATATACGGATGCTTGTACGTCTGTATGTAAAGAATGATTACACATTTGCTTGCCATGTTTATTTTGTAATTGGGGCGTTTCAACGATGCTGACAATATTTGAATTTTAATTAAAAAATTCTGTGAGCATTTTGCCATTTTCTAGGAGTGTTGTTGAGTTTACATTTGGCAGCAAACACATCCATGTGTTTATCTGATTTCTGCTCCAATTCTATTTTATGCTCTGTTTTCATTTTTATTAATGTTAATAACATTATTATTGACTTCGATTGCCAGCTGAAATTGGAAATTCTACAAATAGAAGAGTTGCACAGTTCGGGCGTAGTAAATTTCAGAAAAGAACAATTGCAGCCATTTTTGATTCACTTATGCTTCTTTTATAAAATGTCCCCTCCGGAAATTTTTCGGATTTTTGTAAAAAATTGTTAAAATGCATTGAAATAAAATTCTAATATGAATTTTAGCAAATAAAGAGTACAATAGTAAATTTCGCTCTGAGGGAAATTTTTTAAACTTCGCTGAATTGACGGCAAAGAAATTGAAAACTTGCAAAATATGGGCGCATGCGCAAACTTAAAAAAAAAAATTGAACATAAAAAATTTCCTTCATGGGGAAATTTTAAATGCATGAGAAAATATTGCTGCGAATTAACATACTAGATGAGGCCGCAAAAATTTAAGTGAATATAAAAATTTCCCTCAAAGGGAAATTTTGATAAATGCTTATTAATTAACATACTAATAATTAGTGTAATTTTTAATTATTGTTTTCATCAGAGTAGATATATTATTGAATAGAGACGCATGCATAAACCATCTTTCAGTTCTAGAAAAAAACTGGTAGTATTATAGGCCAAAAAATGTCTACGCTGTAGTCGTGGTTTCCATGTTAGCAGCTTTAAAAATGTTCTCAGTTGTGATTAAATGCTTCAAGCAAAATTTAGCTCGGTGCTAAAAAGTTTGCTGATTAAGTTTGCACTTTGACTTGCATTGCAAGCGTAGCTATAAAAAAAAGCTGGTGAAGCAAAAACTCTCACTGAGAGATGTTACAAGTGTAAACCGGGTTTTTGTATAGCGTAAAAAATTCATAAGTTCATATGTATAGATACTACATATGTACTACGGATATAAATATGTTTTTAGTTGTAAAACTGCTGCTATAATTTTCAAATTTAATTTTATTTACATGCAGTTAAAGTCAAAAGTTTGTTTGTTGCGAAAATTTTGAATTTTTTGCTAGCAGCTTATCCCTTTCCTCCTTTTTAATTTTATTTTTTAATTTTATTATATTTGCATGTGTATGTATGTATGTACCCTTACTACAGTTCTGCGCGCAGTTGCCTTGAGCGCCTCAAAGTATGCTATGAATATAAAACTAGTTCGCTACTTTTTCGTGTAGTGAGTTTTTTAGCTGAGTTGCTTAAAGTACAAAGTTCTTTTTTGATGTTACAATTTATTTGTGGTTATTGCAGATATTTTTGTTTTTAGTTTTAATTTTTTTTGTCAATTTCTAATTTCTCTGAATACTTTCCTCCTACTCCCGTGTAAATAAACACAAGTAAATTCTGGAATTTTGTTCTAAAATATTTCCTCAGCTATCCTATATGTGCTATATGTGCTATCCTATATGTGCTCCCCTTGAGTTGTATGCAAAATTTCAAACACCATCGTAGTTTGCCATTTCTATATATTTTCCATGTTCGCATTCGTCTTTTTCTTCGTTGTTGTTTCAAAGCTTTATTGTTGTCATGCCCTTACTGTTATTATTGTTCTCGTTAAGCAATTTATGACACTGCAATTCAATACTACTCGTATCCGCTGAGTTTACTATTCCACTTCCAATGCTCCTCTAACCTTCTACATACATACATACATATATATCTCCACCAGTTTCTTTCAAGGCGCCCTCTCGGCAAGCGCGCTGAGAAATCTTTAAAGCCTTCTTTATTTTCTTTTTCGTAACCCCAACTGGCATTCTGTTTCCTCTTCACTTCTTCACTATTTTGTATTCGTTATGCAAATGAGGAAATGGCATTGCATTGTGTCTAAGTAGTAGCTGGCTGGTTTGCAGGAATACAGAAAGAGCATTGAACACACCTTCTATGTGCGAGTAGTGCCCTGCTGCTCTTCAACACCCTGGCAATTAACAATGAGAGCCATCGTTCAGGCAGCTTGGAGAAAGAGCTGAAGAAAAGAAAGCCCTTTGAAGTTGACAACCAACAAAATATTTGAAAATTTCTTTAGCTTTTCTTACTACTTCCGTCGCCAAAATTATTGCGGAATTTTGTAAAAGTTGTATAGCGCAAATTTCGTCGCACGTAGCTGTAAAAATCTACACAAATTGTTTAAATTAGAGTACGGCTATATATGTATGTACGTAAGAAATTGCAGCAGGGTCGGAAGTGGAAAGGAAAATTAAAAATAAATAAATAAAACTCAGTGAATGAGATAAATGTGAGATAAAAATATTTGCATGGAAGCAATGCTTGCAAGTGACAGGTGTCTACAAAATAAACAAGTTCAAACGGCAAGACCAACCGAAACTAAAGTAAAATAAAAATAAATATCCTTTTAGAAAGAAACGAAAATAAAAAAAAATAAATAGAACCGAATGCTACTATCAAAAGCGCATAAAACAGTAAATAACAGTACATTTTTTTTATATATACCTATGTATACATATTAGATATAAGACCTTAAAAAGTTCTTTCAGCGATAAGCGTAAGGCGAAGGACATAAGGCTAAATTTTAAATTCTGTTCACTTGATGAATAAACAGTTTTTAAAGTATGATTTGTAAGAAGGATTTGTTTAAGATTAACTAAGCCATTTTGTGCACTTGCATTATTCAAATTTTTGCAGTATATAAGTACATAATATGTACTTTCCCTCGGGGAAATTTAAAGTTTTCTATTTTATTTTTGGAAGCCAATGCGAGGTAAAAAATGTAGATTTTTTTTTCTGTTTTATTTTAAATCATAAATTGTGTATAGCAGTGAGCTGAAGCTATTTTCAAATATAATTTTGTTGAAAAAATAAAATTTTTCTTTAAAGAATTTTGTTTGCTATAGCTATTTCAATCAAAAATAAGAATTATTGATCGAAAGAGGAAAATCTTTTAGTTTTTAACAAATTCCCATTGAAACATCCCACAAGAGAAATTTTATTTTTTGACTTACTTTCGTAAATTTATACAAGTATCGGTAAGATTTTTCTAAAATATCTTGCAAAATAGAAGAAACAACAAATTTTGCGGAGGGAAATTTTTAATGACTGACGTTAAAAAACTGATGCGACTGCTAAGTAAAAATATCATTTTTGACATGCTTTTGAAAATATCAGTTTATGCATGTGAGCGTGTGATCTATCGTTTGTTTAATTTCATTGACACCAAAATGTAATACCTCGATTCACACTACATTTACGGGATGATTTTACATGGCATGCGGCCAACTGATCACTAACCAATAAGATAAAGTCAGGAATTGGTGCTTAAATATTTAGTGGTAATGCAAATTTTAATTAAACACTACTTATTTAGGAGTAATTTAATCAGTTTATTAGCCCCACGTAAGCGCGTAAGTAAGAAAGCGCATTAAAAATTAATGCGGCCAGCAAATATAAACAAAAACTATTTGATTACAAACAGCAACGATAAAGAGCGCAAACTGTTTTAATAATCTCAAGCGGCCATGTACATATATTGTACAAAACTTTGCAACACCGGCGCCCAACGGAAATCTATGCACAAACTTGGTGTATGTGGATATATATGCGCCTTTGACTTTCCGGGCGCTGTGACTGTTAATGTGCATGTATGTATCTATCTTCCTCCTATTTACCGTTAACAAGTCATCCCTATAGACCGCTGACATGCTTGTCTTTTCCTCGTGGAGTTCAAATGAGTTCAATATACTGCCGATAATTTATAGCCACTGCCGCTAAGAGGCGACTCTCCAGAGCTTAGCTGGTTACTTATCAAAGCTACCTGACTGTCTGTCTGTCTGATCCACCCTCTTGATTGGCAATCTGCAAGCTCCACTTACTTGCTTATGTGCCACCCAGCTGTCGCCAATGCCGCCATGCAGGCGGTATCGAACCAATGAACGAACGAACGAACGAACGAAAGAGTGCTGACGCCTATCCATCTATCCAACTAATTCCTTTTCCTTTTAGCCTTCGGCTTTTCCTTTCCTTGCCATCAGTTTTGTATTTGTGCCCGCTTTCAATCAGCTTAATCAATGTTATTAATTGGATGCCTTCGCCTTGCGCCTGCTGTACTTTTTTACATACATACACACAACTCCTAGTCGGGACTTCCGCTTCGCAGAGTTTTGTTCGATTAGTTAGCTATTGGCTGTTGGCATGAATGTGGAGTGTCAAGAGCGTGTTGCGCTTAGCCAAATGCGGACTGGGGTGAATGGCAGCGTGCAATGGTGGTGTTGTAAATAGCAGTTGTGCGGATTGAAGTGGATTTTTAATTATGTTCCATTAGTTTCTCAAATATTAACTAGGAACGAAATTTACTTTAATTAATAAAGTTGCGCGAGCTAATTAAAAGGAACTGAGAGGTATGCCGCTCAGCTATCGCCCATCAGCTTAATATTTTTTGTATTTGTACAGGTGTTACATACATACTTATGTATGTACTACGTTGTGTACTCCAAGTGAGAGGGATAATTGATTGTAATTAGTACGGCGCTTGGTGCATACAATTCTGGACACATTTTTCGGTTTTATAGCAGCAAACTGAGTAACATTTTGCCCACTAATTTACCAAACAAAAGTCAAAATAAAAAATTTAAAAATAGTTTTCATAAAATTTTGTAAGGAGCTGCAAAAATTTGATTTATATAAAAATTTCCCTTCTGGGAAATTTATAAGAAAATGCCGCATAGAGTCCATAGCATGCAATTCGAAGCTTATGGGTACTCAAAAATTTATGAATTTACGTTTTTTAAAATTTCTCTCGAAGGGAAATTTTTTTATATACATTTTTTGGTAATAAATGATATTAAAAGGACTTCGTAATAACCCTAAATGCTTAAAAGCGGTTATTTACACTCGTTCTCTAGAGTTTATCTCTACCTAAACATTTAAGCTTCTAAAAACTTGAAAAATATCCATCTTTGCACAATAATACACATTACTTTATGCTCCATTTAATAATTCAGTATTTTTTTCGCTTTCTCATCATCACTTTTTCTAATTTTTTCTTTTTGCTCTAGCAGCATTTTCTACATTTTTTTTTTTACTATATTTCACTTCAATTTTTGCTATTTGTATACCCCACATTCATACATAATGCTGCTTATCATAACGGCAAACAACTCAATTCATGTCAAAATGTCACTTTACATTATGTCAACAACGGAGAAGGAGATAAAAGTATACCAGCAACAATGAGTACAAAATGCACACATACTATGTATACATGCACATAAAAACATATGTACATACTCGTATATACACACATACATATATCCCCTTTTAAGTGGGTATAGGGGGCTACAAAATCGCTAGGGAATTTTTATTGTCTTATATATTTTTTATCATTTGCTATTTTCTCCTTGTTCTTTTGCTTTCTACTCTTTTATTTGTCGTGCACCTCAAGTGCCAGTATTACAATAAAAGCAACAATCAGACGAAATGTTACTTCCGCTTAGTGTGCAACATTGTTGATGTCAACTTTTTGAAAGATTATTATTACTTCCGAAAGTGAACAATACAGCGGTGGTAATAAGAACAGTTGAAATAACGATGAAAAGTAGCTCAATGTTAATGCACGTGAGTCTGATGTTTAAATTTGAATTTAATTTGAGGAGTTGTTGAGTGGCACGTGTTCATTCCGCGTCAAAACTAAAAAAAAATCCTATGACATTTTAGCTGACATAAATTTTGCTTAAAAACTGCTTGAAAAAACATATAAATTTAATAAAGCATTATAGAATTTGGCATTTTCGTTGCAAAAGCAGCTTCTTTATAAATTTCCCGTGAAGGGAAATTTTTAGTTTGTTTCAAAAATGTCATCCTTAAATCGCATATCTTTTACTTGCGCTAAAATTTTTATAGTAATATAAAAAGCGAAAAATACCCAAAAAAGGAAATTTTGTTTTAAACGTAACAATAATGGAAACTTAAAATTTTTGAGCTATGCATACTTAAGACAACATTTTTGGTGTGCTAAGAAAAAAATCCCACAGAGGGAAATTTTTATATTCTAGGAAATTAACAGCTATAACATCGCACCAAAAGAAAAATATAGCTTAGTACATTTTTAGTTTTTAACTCGTCCATCTTGACAGCAAATTTAACCCGTTGCTAGTGAAGTAATGTAAAAGTGCAAAAATTCCAGTCTTTTCTCTTACACAAACCAAGCTTGTAATTAATGCCCACTATCAGAAACTCTTTGCGCTTTTACGATGAGATGCAATTCCTTAGCAACTCCTACATTTTTTCGAACGAATTCATTGTTTATTATTTGTTGCTTTATTTATTACCTCAAAGTAAATTTCAAACTAAATGCAAGCAACGTAAAAGTGACCAAACCATAGTGATGAATTAAGAGAGATTGCAGGCTTGCGAAAAGAGCAGCTCAAATTGCTGCTGTTGAAGTTTTAGACCATAAACCCTGTTGGCAAAAACAATAAATTTTCATGTTGCTGGCATTTGTGGAAAAGTTTCAAAGGAAGAAGGTAGCCAAGCAATATCTTACAAAGTAAGTATGTATGTAAGTGTTTTTCGATGGTTCACCTGTGTAAGTATACATACAATAAAAAACAACGAAAGAAAAACTGATTTTCATGGAAATAACTTTCGTTGCAACAGCAACAGCACGCATTCCTGTACATATACTTTTCTAGAAAGAGGAAGCGTACCAGCCAGCTGACGAGTGATGACCCTTTTTAAGTAACCACCAAAACAAAACAGCTGTGCAGGTTTGCTGGATGACCGCAGCTGCCTAACGTCTTACTACAACTATACATATTGACTTGTCTAACTGACCGGAAACTCTCAAGGTGAGCTCAAGCGAAATGAGTGCTTTGATAAATTATGAAATCATGGCTGAAGTATGAGCGTGCGAGTGTGTGTGTATGACATGGAAGTGAATGTGTAAAATGAAGTGTTAATTCAAAGATGGATGATGTTAATATTGGTACGGTGTAGAGTTAGGAGTATGCTTGAAGAAAGCAGAGGAAATTCACTAGTAAAATACAAAGTTTTACACAGGAAAGGAGACAAGTTCCTATCACTCAATAAATGTTTTGCGGTGATTGATAAAGAGGAGAGGCAAGGATAAAGTGTGTTAACGTACGTGTGCAGCATGCCTAAAAACCCATGGGCCTCACAAACAAACTCAGTAGAATGCTTTCAACACCGAAGGTTAAAATTCCTTAATGGGAATTTTGTTCTTTTAACAATATTTACATATGTATTTAAAACACTACATCAAAATTTTGCTTTTTGCACTGAAAACTAAATTTCGTGGTTGGAATTTTTTTGCATTTTAACATTCAATGCATCGCTCTAACCTTAGATTAATAATCTGAATAATTTGAATGCTTCTCATTACTAAAAATAAAATTTTGCACGAAGAGAAATTTTTTTTATCCAATTTCATATCGAAATTTGTGTTTGTAAACAATATGCTGACATTTTTTACAGAGTTTACTCATGAGTATTTTGGGGCACATTTCAGTACTTTTGAATCTTTTTCACTATGAATTGAAAAGCTCACTGCAGAAAATTTTTCGCTGAAAGCGTTGCATAAACTGAATTTATCCCAATTAAATAACCAGCCTTATCACGAGCTTCATTTTCCCCGAACCGGTTAACTTTTCACTTTTGGTTTCCATGATTTCAGGCGAAACTCAGTATAAGGCAGAATATTTATTACAAAATTAGCTTTTTTTTGATATTTTAGGGATCCAATTTTCACATTAGAGAATTTTTGATTTTATTATTATTCTGCACTGAAATTAAAATTTCCCTTTGAGGAAATATTTTCTATTCATATTTTTTTGTCAATATTAAATCAGTTAAATTATGCTGGTTGTTTTTTTGGGTCTATACACAAAAGTGGTAATTTGCGTCGGGGGAAATTTTTTCATTTATTATTTTTTAGAAAAAAGTTACTTTCACTAAACAAAAGCTATTTTAAAACGAACGTTTTGATCAAAAATATAAATTTCCCTGAAAGGAAAATTTTTTTCCGATGTAAAATCGGTGCTTCTTATTCTTGGTAATTTCCAATGTAAGTACCTAAATTTTGCGATTTCTTAAACTCTTCAGAGGCAACTCAATGCGTACATACATACCGTTACATGTAATTCTCTACATACTATGTATGTGTATATAACGGTACATTAAAATCGCTTGTAAAACAAAGCTGCAGTTACCAATACATTTCGTTCAATTATCGAGCTTTGAATGAGCAAACCAAAAGGCATGACTAACGAATGACACATAAACGATGAGTGGGGCATAGGCTGCTTGCGTGTGTATCTACGTCTATGTATACATGTATTTATAGTTACTATACATACAACAGCAACCAAGGAGCAATGATAGTAACAACTCGAATTACTATTATTACAACAAAGCCATTGAGATAAAGTCAACAGGCACAAGAGCAGCTGCAACAACATCAACATGGATATCACTTATGTCAACATTAATAAACTGGTAACCGCATGAAAATGGAAATGAAAGTGGAAAATGGGCTGACAACTCGACTTGGGAGAATGACACCGATACTTGTGTCATAGCCTAAGCCGTAGTACAAACCGCACCAACTGGCGAAGGCTAGTGAATGTCGAAGGTGGAGGGAGTGAGGTAAGCGCCAACAGGGAAAAGGATGACGAAGGATTGAGCGATGAACTAGAGTAGGCCAACAGGCCAAAGAACGACTGCGCCCAAAGCGAAAAAAAGGAATGAGCTTAGTGAATAGTGGAAGAGCGGAGAAAGTGCAGCCGTGAGCTGAACCTCCATGTTTGTAGCTATGTATATATATACATATGTATGTACCTTGGTGCCGAGTAGAAAATTGCTGCTAGCAGATTTCGTTTTTGGGTCAGCTTATTATTATTACAGCATTGCCAGTGCTACAGCGTGCCCAAAATATGCTTATGCAACTGATGCTGCTGTTGCCGCTGAAGCAAATAAACCGCAAAACAGCTTTTTACGGCACCAGCTTGCTAGTTCGCCAACAACATAACAGCTGTTGCAACGCCCAAAGCGCATCGAGCGGGAGGAACTTGCAATGCAGCAGTAAGGCAAAAGCGGGGCATACTAAAGGCAAAAGTACAAGCAAGGCAGTGCCGTGCAAGTGAAGCGCCAGGCAGGAGAGGGAATCGGCTGAGTGTAACAAATAAAAGTGGATTATTTCTGTGACTGTGAAAGGGCGGATAAATTGCAGTGGATGGTGATAACAAGCAGTCCAAGTAGTAAAGTGGAAGGGGCGATTGCGAAAAAATCCAGCTTAATAAACTGGATTTGCTGTTGTTGTGTATTGGTTTTTTATTTTGTAAATGTGTGTGTGTGTGTGTGCTTGTAGCTTTCTGCGCGCATTTACTCGGGTTAATATTGTATTTGGCAGACTGTGCTTTGTTGATTATAAAATACGTTCCGCACCCTTCATATGACCTCCATAACCGCTCTTGCCTTCAGCCACCTAAACTGGGCTAAGTCTAATAGGATTAGCCTGAAAGCGTATTATGAAAAAATACGGAATTGCATTTGAAAACAAACAAGTTTATTTGCAAGCGACAAATTGAAAAAGTTAAACAACTCTATACAATTTTTTGGGGGTAACCAAATCACGAATGGGTGAGAAAGGGGGGAGTAATCGCAGTATCTAGGATTCAAAGACTTTTAACGATAACGTGCAGCATGTGCTTGCCAACAGCGGTTAGCATTCAACTACTATCTTGTAGTTAACTAGAGACTGATCTCCAACAGCATGCTGACATTCGAGCTATCAAGTGTAGATCATTTTTCTTTACAAAGCTACCTTTCCACTTTTTCGTGTCTAATTTGCTATCACAGACAAAAGCGTGTCCGTCATATGTTTTTTTCTCTAAAATAAAAATTTCCCTTTTATGGGAAATTTTGTATCAAAGCATTTTTATAGCGAGTTTAAGTAAGGAAAATGATCTGCATTGTACTTTTAACGCTCTCTAACGAAATCAAAATTTCCCTCTAGGGATATTTTGTTTATTAAACAGTATTAAGGCAGTACTGAATCCAGCCAGGCAAGAGATATTCAAAAATTAGGATTTCGACGGAAATTATGAATTTCCTTGTGAAGGGATATTTTTAACATTGGCTTGATGACATTAAAATTTCTGTATGTGGAAACTTGCACTTCCAGTGTGCTTTTTATAGCGAAAACTAAATTCCTCTTTTGAGGGAAATTTTTTGTTTTAGTATTTTTTCAACGATTTGACTCTTACTACATAATTGACATTTATGCACATAATACATATGTATTGTATGAGACCCTGAACTATTTTTTATAGCGAGGTTACAATTATTAAATAAAGAAAAATTAAAACATTCGTTTTTTTATTGAAATGATAATTTCCTAGCGAACAAAAGTTCTTTGAAAACCCTTTTTTGATCTAAAATTTTTAAATCGACGATTCTCTTATCAAATAACAAATTTTTAAGGGATAGTTTTTGATACAATTTACTCTGACAAAGTATTTTTTTTTACTATTTAACGGCTTGTCTACGAGCTTGTTGCGATTGGAGTCATCAAGCTCAACCTCCAAAAACATGTAAGCGACATTATTTTCGAAATTTTCTTTTTGATGCAGAAATGTTCCTAGAGCATATATGTGGATGCGTTTCAGCATCAAAAATAAAATTTTGAAAAAAAGTTACGTATTTTTGGCGGTTAGGGCTCGATATATGTTTATGTCGAAACTTGTACATATTTCCACTGATGTCGTCATGAAACTTAAATTTCTTTTTTTGAATACTTTTTTAGCAACAAACGAAGTTTCCGTCCGAGGAAATTTTTCCATGTAAGATCTTTAGATCGAAGTTACTTTAATATGTAGAATGAGAACTATTTAAAAATTAGGTTTTTTGGTTGAAAATATAAATTTCTCTGCGAAGGAAATTTTTTAAACACGGCATATCGATTTAAGGAGATTACTAAAAATTCGTCGCATCGAAATTTATAATTCTGGCGTATTGCTTGTGCAGAAATTTAAATTTCCCTCTGAGGGATTTTTTTTCATTTAGCGTTTTTATATTGGATTCGTTCCGATAATATCTTTTGCAAGGACTATATGTTTCTTAACACTAAAACAAAAAATTTCCCTCGAGGGAAATTTATATTTTCAACAAAAAAAAACTAATTTTTAAATAGTTCTCATTTTATTAGATAAACTTCGCTCTAAAAATATTACATGGAAAAATTTTCTCAGAGGCAATTTCGTGTTTTTATTTCAATATCAAAAAATATTGAATGGAAAAATTTCCTCAGTGAGAAATTTCGCATTTTTAAGTAGGGAAACTGTTTTCAGTTGACAAACATTTAAAAAGTCAATTATTTGTGGAACAACTATTTTACTACAAAGGGAAATTTGTGCAATCCAAGTATAATCGACATGATATGACTAAAACTCCTATGCTATGGCATTAGAAACAAAATTTTCATTAATGCCACTTTTTCATTAATGCTATTTTCAGAAAAGCACGAAGTGATGCGGTTACAATAACAGTTATGGCAAAATAACTTGTGATTAACTTGCAGTTCCTTTCTTACAACCACTAAGAAAATTAATAAGTATAAGTGTACCGAATATCTGAGCGTTAGCTTGTGACCGCATAACTGCTTCTAAAACCATTATTTACTTGAACAAATCAAAACCGCCTAAAATCTACACAGCCAAACCCTTCGCTATAAATTCCAAATCCCAAATATATATGTATACGCAGCAAAACAAGACAAAAAAAAAAATACAATTAATAAAATATTTATGAGCGCAAGTTAATTTTCGCTCATTAAAAGTTTAGATGTAACAAAAACAAAAGGAAAATTACAAAAAATCACAAAAAAACAGCAGAAACAAAAACACAACAGAACTCAAAGACAAAGTAGAAAATTAAACAGAAATTAACAGCATAAATATTACATGTGAACATACACCGCTTTGGCATGTGCGTGCGTGTGCGTGTAGGTTCATGTGCGTAAAATTGTGTGTGAATGAATGACAGGCGTGACATGCCACCATAACTGTGCGTACAAGTGTGCGTGTGATTGCCAGCGAGTGCGAACAATTGCGTGTTTTCGAATAAATTATGTAAGCGGCGCAAGCAACGCATGTTCGAGCTAGTGGCTCTGCATTTTGTGGCAATGAAATAATAAAGTGGGTAAAAGGGTTGCCGAGAGTAGTGGAATGTATGACGGCAGAAAGGCTTGAAAAGGGTGTGGAAGCGAGAAGGGGAGCAGCGAGAAAATCAACCGACATTTTGGGCAATAAAAATGTTTCACATGTTGTAAAGTATTTGAAAAGTGTAGATGTATATATATACATATGTAGTAACGTGAATAGGCTTGTTTAGGTTGGAAACAAGCTTAAAATACGCATGCGGTTAGCTTGAGCGCCATAAAATATGCAAGTAATTTAAATTAATACTTAAGTTATACGCTTGCCGGTTGATTTGCGCTGAACCGATGAACTGGCGGGGCCAGCTAAGGGGAAAAAGTTAGTAAAGGGGCGTAAAAACAGCAAAAAGGATATATTAGAAGGAAATGCAAGAGCACCCAAAGGTTACAAAATGAGTTTGTATATATGAGTGTTATTATTTCGAAAAAAATTATTTACCACCCTTTCGCCCCTCTAGCTAATGCAAGTTTTTAAGAGCTAACTATTTTTTAGATTTTGTTTTTAAATTTCTTATACAAAATCAGTACAAAAGTGTATAGGACATGGAAACACATATGTACATATGTATGTATGAATGTGTATAAAGTTGCGCCATAAAGTATGCTATATAAGTAAAATATTATACGCCTGTAAATGAAAGTTTGGTGTAGGCGATACAACGCCAGCGGCAATTATTGCAAGAAAGGTCAAAGCACTTAATTTCCATTTTGTTTTTCGTGTTGTAGTTTATTTGCAATCTAACCATTGCATACTTCTCGGCGCTTTTATTAAAGATGTATTTCCCCATCTTTTTTGCGTGTATAGAGGGTGAAAATTATTTCCAAAAGTGCCCCCAGCATGGCTGTTGGCTTGTAATTAATGGCCGCTTGAAGCAAGAGTGCAAGAATATGCTCATACATAACTGAATCATACATGCTGCTAGGGGATATCAGAAATGCACTTCCCTATTATTTTCTATCCCCTACTCGTGCGCTCGGTGTAAGAATTTTGTACATTCGTTTTTTAAAAATTTGCTAAAATTGGCCATTTGACCTTAGTCCTTACGCTTGCACTTTCATAAAAATTTGCATAAAAGCTGAACATTAAAAAAGGATATTTTTTTGGTAAGAAAAATTAAGGCTTGTATCTACAACAGTTACATACATACATTTACATGTACTTATATAAGTATGTATGAACATAGATACAGTAACGGTCATATCAATAGCACCCCATTTCAAAAGGATATTGTTGCCACTCATGTTTATTTTTTTTCTACAAAATTAAAAATATGGAATTATATAGGTTTCGTAGGAGAACGAACTGTATCTGTCTTCATTGAAAATTCTTTGAAATAAATAAATAAACATTAGTGGCAATCATATGACTTTGAAAAGGGGTGCTATTGACATGACCGTTACCGTATGTGAGATAAGGCTCGAAAATGCAAAAAAAACTCAACATTTTACAGTTTTTCTGTTTTTTATCGTCTTCATACTCATATTCGGCACGGTAATCGATATTTTTATCATTATCGACGTTGTTATCGTAATCGAAATTTTTATCGTTATCGATATATCAACTTTTATTGTCTTAAAGTTGACTTTTTCTGCCTTGAAAGTTGGAATCGTTATCGATACGCATTGTTATCGTTATCAATATTGTCTTTGATACCGTTGCTGTTGGATCTATCGATAAAGATGTTTGTTAGAATTGCTATTGTTGTAGATTTTATTTTCATTAGATGCCGTTATACTAGTTTTTGGTTTTTATCGAATTATTCATAACGAAATTCTTGCCGTTACCATAAGCGTTTTCGATAATAAGGTTTTTCACGACATTCTTAGCGTTGCTAAAATGAATATAGTTATAGGCACTGGAGTTGTTATCGTTATTTTATATTATTATTATTATCGTTATCTATTTTTCTAATATTCAATATAGCTATCGTTATCGTTGTTCTAATGGTTAGGTCACGTTGAGAGGCGGTGCATGGAAAGTTCCATACTACCACTCGCAGTCACATACTTGTCTACTCTGAGTGGTCTCTGTGAGCGAGTGCTAGAAGGGGTTACATGCCCTTAAACGGAGTTCCTTTACAAAGAAAGGAAGGAGAATAGTAAGAATAATCAGACATTAAATTGCTTAGGCGCTTACAAGCTCAAATAAAATTGATGTGATACAAGTCTTCCACCTTCGCTATCTCTGTCAGACTATTGAAGAAGCGTGACTCTCGCCTGTTTCACCTGGAAGTGTCACTCTCACTCACTCTATATAATTCTTATCGCGGCAGCTTCGACTAGTTTGTATTCTCCATCTTTGTAGTATTCGTCCAATGAAACAGCTTCCTTTGATAACGCCAGTAAGAGGCCATCTGTATTGTTTTACAGTGCTAATAACCTCCCGTAATTGAGTCGAATACTTTTTTCCTCTGAAGCTTACTAAAAGCAAGCCGAAATTATTACTAAAAATTTTGATACTCCTGCATGTTATATTAGCTAGAGTAGAAAAATATCAGGTCATTGACAGAAAATCTAAAAACAATTTAATAATTTTTTCCACATATATTTGCATTTTTCCACCAGTGAAATCAGTTACAATTTTATCAATAAAATTTTACTTAATTTTTTTTCGCTGTAGTACAGCCAGAGAGTTATTTTAATAAATCAAAAATGCTAAGCATAAACGCAGTCAAAGCCTACACATATGCTATTACGGATTGGTTGCGATAGCAATGAAAAGTATTTAATTAAACTCATAAATGCTCTCAATAAAAATAAAATAAAAATAAAACAAAAAATGTGCATCAGTTGAAAATTTTATTAATTTCATAGCAAATAAATTTTAACTACATACATACATACACATATATGTATATTAGACTGCGTCACTCCCCAAACAAAAAAAAAAATCGGTACTATTTTTAAATTAGAATTATAAAATTTATTATATTTTAATACGTCCACCAAAATATTTCGAAAAAATATTAAGATTTAAGTGAGCTGGACCAATTTCAAAATGGAGTTTTTTTTATAAATAAATTTAGTTTCTTAAAAATTTTTTGTTAAAAAAATCCCCTCAAATGACAAAACGGTTTAATCTTAAAAAATTTGCATAAAACTATTAAAAAAAAAATTGAACGGAATCGTAATGATGAGATTTTTGATGCTGTTTTTTAACTTTTTTCAAAGATTTGTATAGGAAAAACTTGAATAACTGAGCCTAAACTCTTCTGATTTAGACTTAAGAGGTGTCGGTGGAAAGGTATTTTCTTATCCTTTTTATTTCTTTGCTAATAAACTCATTCAAAGAATGAAAGAGAAACGTAGGATGAACGAACGTCATTCAAAGTTGAATTAAGATGTGTTGGTATTTGAAAAAAAAATTGGGACACGAATGATTTTTTTTTGGCAGAAATAAAAACAGTGTGAAAATACCTTTCTACTGAGATCCCATAAGTCTAAATCAGAATAGTTTTGGCCCAGTTATTCACGTTTTTCGTAAATCAATCTTTGAAAAAGTTGAAAAGATTTTTAAATATTTTCATGCAGATTTTTTAAGCTTGTCATCTGAGGGGACTTTTTTCAAAAAGTTCTTTACGAAACTATTTTTATATCGGTCCAGCTCATTTAAATCTTAATATTTTTCTCAAATGTTTTGGTGAACGTCTTAGAATATAATAGATTTAATAATCCCGGCGGAAAAACCGCAACTTTTTTTGGTGATGCAGTCTAATGTATATATTTATACCGGCCTTGATAGATAGATAATTTTTGGATTTATCAGTATGCAATTTTGCGTATTTTCAGTTTGCTAAAACTCTTAAAATGAGAAATAATACAATTACCTTTGAATAAACATACATACCTACATACGTGTTTAGATATATGTGCAAAAAATTTTAAATGTTATAACTCATAACACGGCGCAGAATTTTCAACCAAAATACATAAATCACCCATAACTTATGAGAAAAGGATTTAAAAAATTAAACGAGCACATGAAAAATAGTGAATATTCAAATGATACCAATTTACCAAAATTTCAAACAAAAAAACCCAAAATCACAATTTATTGAACATGAATTTAAAAGTCGAAATTTAAATTTTTACTTGACAAAGAAGTATGTACGAATTTGTAGATATTTTTGAATTGTTTTATTACGGAAATGCATATTATTTCTAGCTGGCATAACAATTAAAAGTTAAAGCAAAGTACAAAATGAAAAAATTAAATAAAATTTCCCGAAAAAAATATTTTGAATTTTTTTGGCTTTTTTCGATTTTTTCATTCTTTGTTTATAATTAAACAGAATTTTTAGATAGATTCTGAAAAAATTTACATTGCGGCATCTTTTTCTAAAATTATTAAATAAACTAATTGTTCCAAGAAACAAATTAAAATCAAATTCTTTTCATAACTGAGCTTGTACAAATATTTCTTGAATTGAATGTGTTTTCAAAATTGGGAATCGCCGATCTGAAAATCGCCTCAAAACTTAAAATGCGTAAGAATAAAAAATTAACAGGAATTAAAAAAAATGGCTTTTTAACGAGAATTTATTTTTTTCATAATTTTATAATAAATAACCTCCGAATGACTTTGAAAGCTAAAAGTTATTCCACAAAAGAAATATTATTAAATAAAATTTACGAAAAATTGTTGTATATATTTGTTTTCGAAAAAAAGTTTTTCGCTTTTTATTTTCCCATAAAAATTTGTAAACAGGCTTTAAATGTGGAAAATTTTAGAATTTGTTTTATAAAAATTTTCAACGAATTTTAATTGTTTCGAAACTTTTGTCTTTATTTTATTTGCATATGCTAATGGACAATCGGAGTGAAAATAATAATTTTGTATAAAAGTATGGTTCATTCAACAACAAAAACACAAAAATATGATTCCTAACCTTTGTGCAAAACTCGCGAAAATTCAGCAAATTTTTATAAAAATTTTCAACTTTTTAATCAGATTTTGAGTATGCAGTTTTGCAGCCCATTAAATTCTAGTAAAAAAATGCAAGTTCGGAGTTAGTCAAAAATCACGTTGATTTTTGAGAATTTTGTTTTTTGTTGAAGGTGTTTTGCATTTTTTCCATATCAAGTATTTTTGTAAAAAAAATTTTGTATGGAAGAGACTGCGTGAAAAAATTGACAAAAATCAACGGTAATTCCCAGCTACTTCAAACTTGCACTTTATTATAAGAAAATTTATTGGGCTACAAATCTGCATGCTCAAAAAAATTCGAAAAAATCTGATTAATAAGTTTAAAATGTTCATGAAAATTTGCTGAATTTTCGCGAGTTTTGCAAGTTTAGGAATTATATTTTTATGTTTTCGAAAGAAAAAATTAGCAAAAGAAAACGCGAATTTTCTTCTTCAAAGTTTTCTTTTTGATGCAGAAATTCATCTCCATAGATTCTCTGTGAGCATTTACGCATCAAAAAGAAAATTTTGAAAACAAAATGTCGCTTACGTTATTTTCCCAATTAGGGCTCGTTGTATTGATTACCGAAATACCTATCGTGTGTAAAAAATTCTTGCACGAAAAAAAGTTGTTCCCACTTTTTTTTTTGTTTGGAGCTTTAAAATACATACTTTAAATTTAAAAAAAGAAATCAAAACGAGAAAAATTAATAAATCGCATAACATCAATATTTCAGTTCATGCTTTTAATTTCTGGTAACGATAAAAAATTATATTTCTGAGAGCAGCGACAAAATTTTAATTTAAAAACTAAATAAAAATTTTACAAAAATTACTGCAAACACAAACCAATTTAGATTTTATCGTCGACAGCAATTAAAAATGTTAAATCTTGGTCATTTTTGGTAACATAGCAGTACAATTTTTGTGCCAGTTCTACATGTGTACATATGTACATAAATAGAAATATGTACCGTACGTGCGTAGGTATTAGTTTTTAGAAATTTTTAGCGCAAAATTTAAGCGCTGCCATGAAAAGCTATATTAAAAAAAAGAAAAAAAGAAGAAAATTTCGAAATATTTTTCACACACTCGCACAACTTTTTCGCCACATTGTGTGTATGTATGTCTGCTGCCTACACCTTTGCGATTAAATTGCTTACATACATATATTCACACTTGGTATTTAGTCAGCAATAACAACAAATACGTAGACAGGTGTGTACATTCGACTGTCCATCCACTCATACAAGTTGGCAACTTGTACAAATCTAATCAATTTGTACAACAGCACATTCGTGTACTTTTTTACTTTATTTTCCAAGCCTTTCTTTTTAGAATTGTATTTGTTAGAGTTGCTCTTTTTGATTGATTTTTTTACCAAACTTTTTCCATCAACAAACTCAAATGAATTGCAGCATCTATACAAAAGACACATTCAAACAAAATTAGTTAGTTTTTATTGGCACACACACATGCTTGCCGAATTAGGACTGCTCACTCTTGCTTCGCCGGTAGGTATTTGTTGGAATTTTCATTTGGCACCGCAACGCTGCTGCTGATTGACTAAATATATTTATTTGCTTCACCGCGCTGGCCTGTCGCACGACAAAAAAGCAAGAAAAAATAGCAAAAACAAAAAAAAAACACTTGGCGAAAAAGTACCCAAAAACGACGCGTCGCGACTGGCAAACATTCAGCGCTCTGGGATTGCTCATACGCCCTGTCGTGCGGCTTTCAACAGCCAGTTCGCGACGGCTGCTGCTGTCCGCCTGTGCCTTTGCAATGCTTGTGTTTGCGCTGGGCCGCTTCTTTATCCATTTTTTCATGTTTGTATGCGCCCAAATTTTAATTTGCAGCTTGTGATATATGTACATACTATATATTTATTTCGAATGCAGGCCGGCTATCGCACAGTGGTTCAAAACTGGCATTTAGTGTTCACAATTCACTGGAACCTTAATTCTTCACAAAATTTGATTAATATCTTTTTTTAATGAAAGCTAATAAAATTTTCAAGAGACAATGTTTATTTTTATAATTTTTTTAGTGCAAATTGCAGAGAAGGTAGCAATTTTGAAGAAAATCCATTCTCCTGTTCCAGTTAACAAATGTCACATAATAAAAACTAGTGAAAAACAATTGTAGGGTTCCCCCGAAACAAAAAAAATCTCACAAAAAAAAATAAAAAAATTTTTCACCAAAATTAAGAAAAATATTTTTTGAGTTTCTAGTAAATTCCTTGCAACTTACACTTTATTATACTGGAATTTAATAATTTATAAAATTGCATACCCAAATTTTTTACCAACCAAAAAAAAAAATAAATTAATTTCGGTGAAATTTTTCGTTTTGGGAGAACCCAGAAATTGTCTTCAACTAGTTTTTATCATGTCACATTTATTAACTGGAATAGGAGAATCGATGTTCTTCAAACCTGCTACTTTTTCAGCATTTTGCATTCAAAAATTTAATACAAACAAACAAAAATTCAAAAATTGGGCTCAACTGGTCTCTTGCTAATTTTACTTATTAGCTTTCATTTAAAAAATAAATTAATCGAATTGAGTGAAAAATGGAAGCTCCAGTGAATTGTGAGCACACAATGCCAATTTTGAACCACTGTGCATCGGTGAGTGCTGTTGCTGGTCCTTGCCGCGTTTTAAATTTTATTTGAGAACGATGTTTTTCGCATTCTGTGCGTGTGTGTGTGAACGTTTTAATTGCCCTTTCGTGGATTAAGGCACTCGCTCATGGCTTTATATTTTTTCGCTTTTTGTGCTGCATGCTTTGCTGCTTTCGGCTTCGTCCTTAAGTAGGCATCGAAAGTAGGTATGCACATGCATAAGCATGTATGTATGTATGGCGTGTTTGTAGCTGAAGCTCAGCGCGCTCTATTGATCCGCAATCGATTAAGTAGGGAGTAAAGTAATTGTAGTAATTTTGTTGGCTGCTTTCAACGGAGCCACTTAATTTCACCTTTGGGTTATTTGGAGTTCCTTACTTTCTTCGTTTTGTTCAAAGGGCTTTAATTGAGTTTGAGGAAGAATTTTTTTGGCGGCTCTTGTGACCCTTTCCGAAGCGTTCACGTAAGAGTTATCATCCAGTTGAGTTGGAAATTAAGCACCTGGTCCCATTTCTCTAAATACCATAAAAATAGCTTAGCACATGGTGATAGCGCGCCAAAAAAAAGCTCACTTAGACCATACAGAAGCATTGATACTTTGATATACCCCTGCTAAGTTGTAAGGAAAAACGCCGCTGGCTAGGCGCAAAGTTTCGTAGGTGACAGATATTCGTCCCAGATAACTCTTCCGGTTTAAGCCGCAGTCTAGCAAAAGCTAAACAGTTTAAAAGGAAATATTGAGGTGATTCCATTTCCTTATCCTTCCAGCTCATTCGCCACGCAGTTCCCTGTGATTTGCTTGGAAGTTTGACGGATGTGGAAGGAAACTAAAAGAAGGCCACACGCTGCTCGGAAATGCATAACTGTCCCAGTCCACTTTGTTCGACGTGCGAACCACGGTAAAAGTTTGACAAATCTATATTTCACAGCCACACCAAATAAATAACATATCCAAAAGGAAAATGAATGTATGGGATGCTGTGGCTAGAAGGTGCAGTTCTCTCGACTCGTTTAAAATCTTTAGGCTTGATTAAATAGGAAACGTGCAGAGATGGATAATTCTTCTTCATTTCCTTTAATCCCGAGCGGGATATATGGCATCTGATACGCCTGCGTGCTATCTGATTATATTTTCGCATTGAGATCAATCCAAGTTACTTCTCTTATCGATCGGCTGTTCTTCTCCACGTTTATCGGAGCCAGCCGGTAGGCTTGCCTATGCCGGTTAAGGGATTCCATTCGAAGGACTTCTTTGCAATTCAACCGTCTACTTTGTGCAAAGTATAGAAGTTTGTCCATCCAATCCTGAACTATCGATCCCAAAGCGGGTTTGTCAATGCTTTTATGGATGCCTGGATGCCTATGAAAATATTCACAGGTGAATTTTTATGACTTAGAACCGCTACCGACTCAGCTGCTTTACCTGCAACGAGGTTCCGCTCGAAATTGCAGCACTTTTCATGACCCATTTAAGATCCATTCGTAAGGAAATCGTAGGTATGGCGATTGGAACGGAGTCATTTCTTGCACCCATTTTGTTCTGCCTTCCTTCTATTTGATAACTTTTCCTGTTAAAATTTCTACTCTCGGAGGTGTGCATACATGAACCATTTCTAACAGTTCATTTCCACCAAGTCTTAACTGCAGTTTACGTATATTGGAATAAAGAGATTACAACTCGAAGGGGTTGATTGCTCATATTCATAGTACAAGCGAAACGAAGGGAACAAAGCGAAAATTTAGAAATAAACCTTGACGATCGCCCTATGTTTAAATTCTTGAAACCTACCTAAGCTCTTAACTGCAGTTAAGCCTTTGGTGGAAATGAGGTATAATGTTTATTGTTAGTTTATCTGCATTTGCGAATGTGTCGCTTCCTTCTGACTATTTTATAAAATCACTTTGCCCGCTAGCGACTAATTTTCATCAGAAATTCTCGCCATACTTGAGCGAGACACTCAATATCCAGTGGAGAAAAAGTGTAATAATAGATAAAGCTGCAAGCTACATAATTAGGCTAAATATACTTTCATGAGACTATTAAAATGAAAGTCAAAAGCAAGCAAAGGTAATTATAATGCCAAAAGCAAGCTTACAGTAAAAACTAATTACTAAAGTAGAGGGTGAAAGTCGCAGTGATAACAACAATACAGGTAAGTAGTTAAGTCAAGAAAGCGTAGCGGAGGCGGAATGCGAGTGGAAGACAGTTAAGGATGAAGCTGCGGTTCATTGGCTGATTCTGCAGTCAGCAGCTTTCAAATTGTAAGAAACTGAACGGATTTTGATGGGAGTAGTGGTGGGAAATAAAATGTTAACTCAAAAAATATATGGTAAAAAAATTCGAAAAAATGTTTCTTTTAGGTACCACTGCAAAATACACGTTCCTTCACGATTTGTAAAGTATAGACTTTTGATATTTTGAGCATAAAATACGTACGGCTAGTTTTACTCTTAATTTCTTAAGCATTTGCAAAAAATTAAATTGTTCGTGAGTTCTCGGAGAGTTTCGGAAAAAATCGAATTTTTTCAGAATTTTTCGGAGTTTTCACGGTACTATAGATTTTTTTTTTTGGAAATTCCCCGCACTTTTATGTGGCCTTTTGGCACTACGTTTGAATAAATTAAATTATTTCGGTGACTTTCTCGTAGCTTATTTTTCCGAGTTCCAGAACCTTTTGGGTTCTTTACGAGATCTCTTGTATCTTTTAGTTTGTAATCTATGTATATCCGATCTAAATGAATGCTTGATGAGGAAATGTGGTGATCTCTAAAATAGAAGCTATAAATTCTTTTCAAAAAACTTTTCATCGAAATATCAGCCTCAAGCTCCATAAAATTGTAGAATATGAAATAATTCGTTATTTTTTTTTTCGAAATGTCTCGACTTGTCAGGCCTAATTTAACATTTTTCGGGAGACTTTTCGGATTTTTTTTTTCTTCAGGACTTTGTGTGGAATTTGGAACTTTCGAAAACCTTCAGCAGACATTTCGGACATATTGAACTTTTCGGGGTTTTTCGGAAAATTTTCACCAATATATGACTTCGGAATAATCTTTTCGATTTCCAGAACTGTCACAAAATTTTTGGAGTGGTTCGTGTATTTTCCGAATTTTTCGAGTTTTATTCGGATATTTTCGAGATTTTACCGGTAGTTATAATTTTTTCGTGCTTCTCCGAATCATTACGGTGTTATTCGAATTTTATTTAGAACTTGTCGATACGATCACGGGACTCGTTGCTCTATTTTATTTCGACATTTAGGAAATTTTCAGGGATATTTTTCGTAAGTTTTCGTTATTGTTCAAGTTTTATTCGGTGCTTCTCTGGACTATTCTCTGTATTACTTTCTGGACCCTCTGAATGTCCAACTAAAATGTTTCCTTGTGTTTCGAGTGGTTCCCCCAATATTTTCGGTATTATTTTTGGGTTTTTCGGAGTTTTGTTTTTGGGGAATTTTCGGATTTTTTCGAAACCTATCGGCAGTTTTGCTGGACTTTATAGGATTTCAAGGGAATTTTTCCCATTTTACGAGGTTTATTCGGGACTTTTCGGAGATTTTCGGTGACTTTTTTTTATAAATATAGATGTCTAGATAAAACCAAATACGATGATATTTTCTTGAATTGAATATGAAAGTGTAATCAAATTTTTATTTATTTTTTTTTTTTGAAATGGGCAGAGTTTCCGGTCACGAGCTAAAAATGTTGCATATCTTAAGGATGCAATGTAGAGAAAAATATCCCTGTGGGTCCGCTTTTTAGCTCTTGTAGTAAGAGTGATGTCATTTAAAGGAAGTTCGTATTTAACATTGCATTACCACACTAAATTCATTTTATTTAAAATTTTAGAAAAAATCTCTCACAAAAAGCATTGCCAGCAAAGAAAGGACTTAGCATAAAACTTTCCGCCACTGGTATGTGCTCACGTGAAATATTTGTCATATTTTCACACTAAAGAACCAAGAAAAAGGCACACAAATTTAGCACTGCATAACGCCTACAGGTAGACAACAGCAACCAAATAAAAATTTGAAAAAAGTATGAAGAAAACAAAAGTGCGCACAAAAAGAGAAAGGGAACATATTACAAATGGAAAAGGACAAAAGAAAGCATATGCTTGTCGCCTAGCATAAAGCGCACCGGCGCCAAGCATGCATACCCAGGCAGAGAGACAGTCACACACACGCATACAAGTGCCAGCGCCTAAAAGTATGCCAGCACCAACAACAACAGCAGCAGTAGCAGCGGCATCACAAAAAGTTAGATACACGCACCAAAGAAGTGTGACGACGAGCATTGGCAAAAATGCAAAACAAAAAACAACAACAACAACAACGGCAGCAACACAACAACAATTGTCAACGCATGCTATGCATTGCACAAATGTATGCTGCATATGTTGCTTGCGGTTGCGCCTAAATGTATGCATATGTCAAGCCAGTCGGCTGCTAAGGATTGCTTTGGCTGGCACGAAACAACAAATGCCAAGCTCGAGTGAGCGTGCATTTTTTGTGTGAAATGTATGGCATTTTTTTCGAGCCTGTCGCCGTTAGGTATTGTCAAAGCACTACTCGCAGAGTTTCATTTGTAATTGAAAAGAAAATGGAGCATAACCAAAAAATCACTCAAAACATAAATAATTTTTTTTCCCACATGTGTAAGGTTTCCAGAAACTGATTTTCTCAATTTTCGTCCGAAAAAATTTTCCCTAAAATATGCAACGTGACAGCCTCAGATATGCAGCCTTTATTCACTTGGCGACTTTTAGAATCCCATAACCAGTTCAACAACGAGAATTTTTATAGGTAAAGCCTTATGAAATTTACGCGTCTATACTAGAACATTCAACCATATCTTTCGTCAAATGAAATTGTGTTCCATGCTGAGCTAGGTTTAAGTTAAGATGAAGTTCCAATAATTATATTCATGCCTTAATAAGGGCGCAGTGAGATCTGCGGTTGCTTCAAGAATCCTGAAAAAGTTGACTGAAAAACCATGTCTTCCTTTTTCCATCCTTCAATCAAAATCGGCACGTGGCAGGGATCCGTTTCATTACACCTCTACCGAGTTAGCGGCTTGACCTCTAAGAAGCACTGACCGGCAGCTAGTAGATCACAGATGTACAAGCCATAAAACATTTCGCGTTCGTTAGGAATCGTATGGCCCTGACAATTGTGAACAGAGGAAACTATGCCGGCGTACAACCAGACGAAATCCCCTTGGTCATCTGAAAGGTTTACAAGCTCTATAGCGATTGTTAGAAATGCAATCCTATCCCAAATGACGAACATAATTGCTATTTTGTGCCGACAAGAATCTCAATGGAAAGATGACCGTGGAATACTCTACGGTCCCACCAGTCGAGAAAGGACCGCCTTTGATCGACTTGCGTACAGAAGAAACCGTCAAGGGCACTTGGGGAAATCAAATACCGACGGTGCTGAAATGGGAATCACTTGATTAATGGGGCTTCCTGAATTGGCAAAGCGACTCAAATACTACCTGTTTCAGATAAACTGCTTAACCAATTCGTTATTAATTCTGGCTCGATACCCATGTCTTTACCGACAGAAAGCTTCTCCTTCAAATCTGACAATACATACATCTCGCTTCAGTAAAAATCCCGTCGAATTGAGATAGTCCAATGCGGTTTTGGTCCGTTAAGTTCAACCGTTGACGGAGGTTGCAGTGAGACTGTGATGAAGTAGTTAATACAGATTCAGAACGGAGTTTAATCCCAGTATGCAACTCAAAGTTATCCTTTGAAATTGAAAGTGGTTGGTCTTCGATAACGGCATTTGTGAGGTGGACACAAGTGGCGAAAAGAGACGAAAAGAAGCTAAGAAATTTGTTTTTACAGGTATTGGTCTAGTCGAAGTTTAATTTGCCACCAGATCCTGGGTTCAGTGTCGATTAGAGCTTTTGTGCCGCTAAATCCGAAAATAATATCAGATGACCTTTAGTAAAATTTGTTGTTTAATGTTTTTCAGAACATTCTTACAACTAGGGTAAACAGCAGGCTGGTAGTTGGGGGTAAAATCTTCTAAATTGCTATTCTAGCACAAAAGGTTTTGTAAAAAAAAGTTCTCTCATTCACCGTACGTGGTGAAAAGGTATTTTCCGAGAAATCACTTATAAATCACCTAGCTCGCGTCGCTCCAACCGGCGCCACATTCGAGAGGTCCGAGTTCCAGTCCTCGGACAGCGGTGTTTTTCTTCTTTTTTTAAATAAAATTTTTTCCTTTTTAATTTAATCCCAAATTTAATTGTTTTGAAAAGAAAAATATATATTTTTTAATTGAATTAAATTTTGAGAAACTTATTTTTGGTACTTTTTTGCTTAATTTAATTTTCTCTTAAATTTTAGATGTTATTGTTTTGAAAAGAATATTTCATTATTTCATTTAATTTTTAGCTACTTATTTTATTTATTTTTCAGAGAAAGCACTTGTGTGTCATCTAGCTCGCATTGCTCCAACAGTCGCAATGGCCGAGTGGGAAAAGCACCAATTCTTTTAATTCACATTTTTTTCTCTTCTAGGTTAATTATGTTTTAGTTTTAAGACTTAATTGTTTTGAAGAGAAAAATATATATTTTTTAATTTAATTTTGAGAAACCTATTTTTGGTACATTTTGTTCTTAATTTAATTTTCTCTTCATTTTAGATGTTATTGTTTTGGAAAGAATATTTCTTTATTTAATTTATATTTTAGAAATTTATTTTATTTATTTTTCTTATTTTAATTAATTAGTTTTCTTTTTTTAGTATAAATTTCTTTTAATTTTTAGATTTTATTGTTTAAAAAAATTGACGGCCGCTGTGGTGTAGTAGTAAGCAGTGCGCGCTTCCACTCCGAAGCGCCTGGGTTCAAGCCCTCGTCAAAGCACCATCTCAAAAAATTTAGATTTTTTCTTAACAGCGGTGGCCCCTCGCAGGCAATGGCAAACCTACGAATCTATTTCTGCCATGAAAAACAGCTTCTCATGAAAATACAATCGCCGTTCGGAGTCGGCGTAAAACTGTAGGTCCCTCCGCTTTGTGTGGCAACATCAAGGCGCACGCCACAAATCGGAGGAGAAGCTCGGCCAAACACTAACATATGTGTAAGCGCCAATCTTCTTTTTAAACGACTTCCAAAAAAGGAGACGGCTACTAATTCGTCGGAATATTTTTTATTTTTATTTATATTTATTTATTTATTAATTTTTTTTTATGTATGTTACCGCATAACTTTGGACTACGTTAACCGATTTCAATAATTTTTTTAAAGGAAAGATGTTACCTCACAAGTGGTCCGATTTAGTTTAAATCCGAATATCGGATAATGAAGAAAATTTTTATATGAGAATTGAAGTCGGTTTTTTTGCTTAAAAATTATTTGTTTTAGTTTAACTCGTTTTCTGCTGTAAATTCCACTTCCTTTAAAATTTATATTTTGTATTGCGTTGTCTGTCGAAAGACTGTGATGAGTTGAAAGACAGTTGCCAGAATTTCCCTGTAAGACCTCCTCGTTAGCAGACATTTCAATTAGTCTTTCGAAAGACAGTGAAGAGAAGAGCTTTCAAAAGATGGTAGCCAGAATTGACAATTGTCTAATGAAAGCCTTTTGTCTTCCGGAAGACTGTGGCGAGTTGAAGGACAGTTGCCAGAATTACCCTGTTAGATTAACTTTTCTTTTTTTTCAAGTTGGTTGAATTCCTTTAAGAAGAGCCCTCAACACCATGCTACACTTTTTCCTACAAGCCTGGCTGCAAGTTGTACGCACCTTAAATTATGCTTTAAGTTATCTTCCTTCACTCATTTCTTCTTTCGCAGCTACCAGCTGCTACATACGATTTGTTCAATTCATTTCGCATTCGCCTTGCAGCTAAAAGTTGCTCCAGATTGCGTTCTACATTTCGATTGCAATTACAATTTTGGCATGTGTTCCGTGCTTTTTTTTGTTCGCGATTTTTTGTTTTTGTTATTTGTCGGGTAAAACTCATCGCAGCAGCTGTCAATGTGGCGAAGAAAATTTTTAAGCAGACTTCTTATCCTTCTTCGCTTGTGCTGATGCAACCGCAAACGACGTTGAGGCATGGAGTTTTTCAGTTTTTCCCCTTTTTCCGTTTTTAAATTTCCAGCTTGCGTTGAAAGCGTATTTTCCAGCACACTTTTTTCCGTCCTCGACTATTGCATAATTTTAGGTGCTATATATGGCTACGTTGGGTCATTGGCACAAGCATACTCGTACATATGAAATCATGCAAAACTGTAGCTTCTCTTTTCATGCCTTGCACGATGTACTATATACGGCAAACTTTAGCTGCTTTGTATTTTTTGTTAAGCCCATAGCCTGCTTGTGTGTGTGTGTGTGTATATGTGCATGGCATATTTGTGTGTGCATTTTAAAATGGACGAGAGTGTATTTTTAGTTGCTTTGTTTTGCTTTCAGCTGTGAATATGTTGCGCTTGTTCTACAATCTTTGCAAAAAATAAAAAAAAAAACAAACAAAAACAGAAAAAAAACTAAAAATAGGAATGAAATCACTGAATACCCGCCGTGATGAAGTCACATTTTTCCATACAACTTTCTATTCAAAACGTGCGTGAAAGCATCATCAAAGCGATTGCCAGGACTCGGGATACTGCTGCTACTTTCTCTCCTGCTTTTATGCTATTTTAAAAGCTAGAACAAGCAAAACAAGCATCACATACACACAGGCGCTTATGCAAGGGCCGCGCGGCAAAGTGAACTGGAGTAGCAGCGTGTATATTTTGGTTTGGCTTTCACACGCGAGTATGCAATCACCAAGACCGCTGTTGTCGCTGCACCTACCTCCGTATCTTGCTTCCTTTGCTCTGCCAGTGCTTCACTCTCTCCACCCTCCGTTTTTGTTGCTGTCATTCCTGCAGCAATATGTAGCTTCTTTTTAACTCCCTGCTGTGCTTTGCCTTGCTTTTCTCCTGTGTTAATGCATTTTTTAATGTTCCATACACTTACTCTACACTTCACTTCGTTGGCTGCGGTGCGCCGTATCGTCGTCACGCTACAACACAGCTTCTTGCTTTCTTATTTTCTTAGCCGTATGTTTTCCTATCGTTCTGCTGGCACTCGCTTTTTTTTCTTCTCTGATTGCAATTGCACTTAAAGCGCTTACTTTTTATATTTAGTTTTATTTTCATTTTTCCTTGCCTACATGTGCCATTAGTGCGTTCGTGAGCAGAGAAAGTGCTTTGGTGGCGCATTGAAGAGGAATGGTGCTTGGATGAGCGAAAGGATATGCGAAATTTATCCCGCAGCTTCTAGTCACGTGTGATTGCTGGTAACGCCTTGGTAGCTAAGGCGCCTCATGAAGATAAGATGCAGTGGCTTCGATGAGAGAGGAAACTGATAGAGGAGGGGAGGGTGGCATTGGTCCAGAACTAAGCAGTTTGATTCATTTAACTTTACTTGTGTTTTTGTCAGTTTTTGGATAACCATAAATTTATGACATTTTGAAATAGTCAAGAATTTATGTCTAGCTCTTAAACATACGAACATTTATATACAGTTTTTAAATGGCTAAATTTTTTATCCAGTTTTTATACAACCAAAAATATATGTCCTATTTGAAATGGGCAATTTCAACTTTTTAGGAAAAATATTTTTGTCCCCTTTTATATGTCCACATTAATGTCCAGCTTTTGAATAGACAAAATTGTATGTCCAGTTTTCTAATAAAAAAAATTATCCAGTTTTTAAGTGGCCAAATTTTATGTCCAGTTTTTATGCAACCAAAAACTGGGCATGCCAGCTTTTTAGGTATACAAAACTTATGTTTACTTTTATATGTCTAGCTTTTGAATAGACAGAGTTGTATGCCCAGTTGTCTAATAAAAAAATATTACCTACTATTTTTAAATTAACAAAAATTTATGCCTACTTTTAAATGGGTAAAATTTTATGTGCCAATTTTAAAGAAGTAACCAGAAAATATGTTTGGTTTTAAAATGACCAAGATTTAACACCCGTTTTTAAATGGCCTTAAATTTATTTCTATATTTATTAGAATAGAAAATTATGTCCAGTGTTTAAATTTCTATTATTTCAAAAATTTTATCTAGTTTTTGTAGGTACAAAATTTGCATGCGTACATACGTTTGTTACAGTTTTATTCGACCAAGAATTTATGTCCATTATTAAATATCTATTTTTTACATAACCAAAAATTTTTGTCCGGTTTTGTTACGATTAAAACTGTACGTCCATTTGCGAAATTACCAAAAATGTTTTTAAATTTTTATATATTAAAAGATAATGTCCAACCAAAAATTAATATATGTGCAATTTTTTGATTAACATGTGCATATCAAATTTTTATTCGACCAAGAATTTATGTCCATTATTAAATGACCAATAATCCATGTTTAGTTTTTACATGACCAAAAATTTGTGTCCAGATTAGTTACGTCCAAAAGAATGTTTTTTTAAGTTTTTATATATTGAAAGATTAAGTCAAGTTTTTAAAAATTCCAAATTTATGTCCAGTTTTAACCAAAAATTAATGTATGTCTATTTTTTATATTAACAAAAAGTTATGTCAATTTTTAACTAACCACAAAATTATTTCCAGTTTTAAAATTAGCAAAATTTTGTATCAGGTTTTCATACATACATGTGTGTAAGTACATTCGCCCTTTTTCGCCAAGACTTTATTAAATGGCCAATAATCACAGTTCGTTGTCCAGTTATAAATTATTAAAAAAAGTCTGTTTCCTTTGACGATAAATTCCATATGTCCAGCAAAGGTTATAAAGCGGCACAACTTTTCATGTCCAACAGGACGTCCAGAAATATTACTCCTACGTCGAAACCGGGGACTGCAACATTCTGTGGCGACCATTTTATAGCAGGGAATGTGGGAGATAAGTCTAAGCTGGATTTCCACTAGGCATTAAATGGCAAGAATTATAAATGACAAATTCGGGCATTAAAAAATAATCATGTCATTACATTAAAAAATAGTCATTAAGCTCATTTCCACATGGCATTTTCTGAAATGGCATACACTTTTTGTCATTTCAATGCCTAGTGGAAATTCGGCATAACTGAGTTGCTCTCGGCTCAGAGCTTACTTGGGGCTTTTATTATCAAACTTACTAAGACGCTATTGCCTCCGAGATATCTTGCAAGTCAATAAGTATTACGAGGGTCGTCAATAATGGGAAGGGCAAAAGGCTGACTGGTCTAAAATCGCAGAGCTAAAGAGGGAATTTTTACCATACCAAAGTCCTCACGAAGAAAGCTTTAAAATACAATGATTACAAGCTTCTTTTGGTATTTTTTTTTTACTGTACGGTTGACACTTTGGTACAATTGTACCAAATATGGACGTTTTTTCTCCGTTTGGGCCTTTGGGCCTTTTTTGTTTTGATTGGGCCTTTTTGAAGACACTATGGCTATACGTTCGTTTGACGTTGGCTACAGCTATCTTTTGTTTGAAATAAGCAGCACTCGCTGCAGCTGTTCTAAATATTTGTTCTCTTAATTGTTATCGCCATACTGCAGTGCAATTCTGACAATGAATTTCTAGAAAATTTTCAAGTATGCAGATTTATAGCCCGTTTATTTTTAGTAAAACAATGTGCAAGTCGCTGAAAATTACCGTCGATTTTTAAGATTTTTTTTTTATGCGCTTTCTTCTATATAACGCATAATCAAAATTTATTTTTATATGGAAGAAAACGCGCAACACCCTCCACAAAAAAAAATCTACAAAATCAACGGTAATTTTTAGCGACTTTAAACTTGCACTTTTTGGAAATTCTGAATTGAAGTATTGAAATTTTGATAAAATTCTGTTAATGTTTTATGAACTTTATATAAAGTATGAAGCTTGATATATATGGATTATATTATAGAATGATGACACAGGTTTACAAAAAAAAAAAAAATTTATATTGAACCAAACCTCTATCACCCCTATGGTATTCGACACGCTGAATGAGAGGTCTGAAAAAAACTTTGATTCTTCAAAGTTATATAGAGGTCATGTCAAGGTCATCTTAAGGTCAAATTCAGTTTTCAACTTGACCTTCATGGAGACTAACAGACCTCGGACTCGTATTTAGGGCGTCGACTACCATAGGGATATAAAGGTTTGGTTCAATATGCAGAAACATTTTTTTTTTGTAAACCTGTGTAATTAGTGAAAAAAATTTTTCATTAAAATAATTGTGAATATCATATTAGAATAAGGTGTACACTAACATTTGACGCTGCCTTTATATGCACAAATGCCAACAAATATGTAGAGAAAATTTAGTTTTTTACATGAATTGAAAATATTGCAAGTTTTGTTAACGTTTAATATTAAAAAAAATATATATATATGCATTTTTGATGGAAAAAAAAATGGTACATTTTATTTTTAATTGGGCCTTTTTATTTGGATATTGTGGTACACAAAATTTTTATGAAGTGGCAACCGTGTGTAGATATTTAAATTTTTTCGAAGAAAGAAATCCTTATTTCTTTGGATGCTTTTATTTTATTTTACTTAGCAGTAATTGTTTATTATCGAAACTACACTGCAATTTCTTTAGTGCTCAAACCAGCTACGTACCTGCAGGCATATGCACATGTGTAGCTTTGTAATTTTTTGTGCAGATATGTATGTGTATGTATAGTCATATTTGAAAAGCAAGCCCTAAATGCAAGTGTTACTCATACGCCCTGCCCAACTGATATGTAGTATAAAGGAATTGGGTTGGCTTTCGTGCGGTGCCTTGCATAGCAAATTTGATGCATATCCAGGATAAATATGCATATATGTATGTATGCATACTTAGTAGTTATAAATAAGTTGCACGTGTGAGTATGTAAAACTGCGTTTCATAAGAATATAAAGGAAAATTCAGTACTTTTCCATATGCAAATAAAAATAAACCTTTCACGTACGCAAAAAGAAATCGAAAATGGAGCAACGTAAGTATACAAAGCATGCGCACGCCCATATCTATAACAACATGAACAATAAATAACACGCAGTTATGTTACTTGGATGCACGCCTGCAAGTATGCTACAATTATACACTAGTAGTAGTGAGCGACTAAAAAGAGGCTATCAAAAAAGTAGTTACATATAATTAAAGGAAATGAAATTTCAGTAAAATCAGCACTTAAGTGTGAATCGCAGGATTGTCAAACGTTAAAAAGTTCAATTTAAATACGCAATGCGCCTAAAGGGATGCTATACACTACCTTTCCTCGACAAAAGCAGCTGTTTGATCGAAGTCGCCAGTGTCCTTAAGTTTAATCCCCTATCTAACCAATAAATAAATAAATAAATAAAAATCGCAGATTCTCACTCACTCGCTGCCCTTCTCTCCCCAAACCATATGCTGCCTTGAATTCTCTTAAAGCACCGAGAGCCGCTAGTCTGAATGCATACTTTCTTATTTCCCAATCGACTATTTTATGTCGCCTTTTTTCCTAACTTTCCCCTTTGACGTGCTTATCTTACCCTCACACCCTATAACACACCCTTCTTCTTTGAAGTTTGTGGTCACAAAGTAAATTGGGTTAATACGAAATTACGTATTAAATGACAAAATCACTGGCGCATCTGCTGCAAAGCCAAAGCAGTAGTGGAGAAGAGAGAGAGCCACTATGCGGTTTATGCGGTTCTTCTACGTATCTGTATATGTAGTTATGTATGTGTGACTGTTTCCCAATGTGCAAAATCTTACCTGTCTTTTTAAATTGAGCACAAGTCCTTCGACTTGTTTGCCGGAACTGAAAGCCTGCAGCAGGCCATTGTGGAAATCATCGTTGCCATAGAGACCTGCGTGGAGTAAAAGAAGGCAAGAAAAAAAAATGAGAACAGAATCAGTAAAGTAAAAAATAAAATGTCATAAAATTGCATTAGATACTTGGCAATATGATAGAAAGCCATATATGTAATACTCCTATATTGGCAGTAAGAGCTAGTACCGTCCGAAAACACTACAGTACAGATATATCAATAAACACGTACGAAAGAAAAGGAACACATACGTTTATAAATAAACATGTACACAACACATATACAAAAACGGCACTCAAGTACACAATACATTGACAAAAATGGTACTAGACTGTCTCGCTTTGATTTCGGAATGCGTACACATTGAGAAGTTAGCTTACTGCCAATATAGAAGTATTACATATATGTAGAAAGCTAGGATTTTAAAATGAAGCGACATATACAACATACTTTTAGGTGACATTATACAAAATGAGTTGATTAAAGATTTGCTCGGTAGACAGTGATTGCTAATCTAATTTTATAAGCAAGTTTTCTGCTTTAGTTTTTAATGTTTGTGTTGCGAAATTTTCAAGTCTAAGTGAAAATAAAATCTATGAGCTAACGTTCACAGCGACATGTTTTAGTATTTATTGGAGACCAAAAGGAAAATAGTGCCCTTAGGTATGCAATATTTTTAGAAAGAAAATATTAAAAGAATCTTGTTAAATAACTTATTTAAATATTTTAATACATTTCTGGGTTTTATGCTACTAAAAATAGGCAATATTTTTATAAAAAGTCCGGTGTTTCGGACAATCAAGAAATAAAAACTCCATCTTTTCCTTTATTTTCGAAAATATGCTGTGATTAGTTAAATCAAACATTTCTCCAATAACATAAAATATTAACGAAAAAATCCTAAAAGTATGCAACAAAATTTTTTCATTTAGGATCTGCTTGAAGGTGTACTGGTATATGAAGATATATGCGAGGATATACTTATTTAAATTTGAATATTCCCATTTGCCAAAGGTCTAAAAGTATGCAAATTTTTTAGGAAAAGTTTGTACGTTCTTACAGTTGAAGTTTGAAAATTCCACAAAATTCAGAATAACAGCATCCTTGCTTTCATTTTCGAAAATTTTAACTAGCAAATAAATGTATTTTTTGTATCGTTACTCCCTCCCAAAACTCTTATGGCCTCATTCATAAAAAATAGAATAGAATTAAAGTGAGTGAAATGAGATTATCAAACATATTGTCGATTTGTGAAGAATTTGTTATGTTAGTTAATATGTTTTCGAAGATATTTAGAAAAAGGGAATTGCATCGGTTTTCTCCTGGAAATTTAATCTATAATCTTATAACTCGAGCCCACATATTGGGCACTTTATTCAAATGTGTACTAATTCCATTTTTACCTTTTCTTATCAATTTAACTGAATTTAATTTTTCAAATACAAATGTTTGTGGCAACCCGCTTCAAAAATATTTTCGACGGTAAACTTTCATAAACCTCTTTAGTTGAATAGCCGAATTATAATATTTAATTTATTTCATCAATCTAAGAGAATAAAATTTTTCAAACAGGTGGCAACCCCCAAAATATATTCGGCAGTAAAATTTCCTAACCCCTTTAGTTTGATACCCATATTGCAATATTTAATTTATCTTATCAATTAAATTAAATTAAAATTTGCAAACAGGTGGCAACCTTCCACAAAAATATTTTCAGCTTTAAGCCTTCTTAAACTTCTTTGTTTTGACAGTGATATTGCAATATTTACTTTATCGTATCAATTTACTTAAACTGCAATTTTCAAATAGGTGGCAACTTTCTATACCACTTTTTCTATACTATACAACTGCATTCGATTTCATGTATTGGTTTTTGAGTGATGCGCATACAAACATACAGACAGACAGACAAAAATTAAAAAAAGGGTTAATTTGGCTTCTGTTGCTCTAATAAAAACAATTTACTTTAGTTTTCGAAAACATGCAACGATTTGAGTTAGTATTATTGCATTGAATGAAATCATTTTAAAATATCCCAAAAGTATGCAACAAAAAATTTTAAATCGCCACATGTCGGAATTCATATACCCAAGAAAAAGTCGCGCAACCTGCAAAAGAAGCGCAAACTATTCAACTAAATTGCACCTAAAAGTATGCAGAATTTATTGGAAAGTCGGGAATTTCAAAAACCTGTTTACAAAATTGTAAGTTAGCATTTAAAAAAGTTGTGTTGTATCTTGATCTTGAAAATTTTAAATTAGTAGAAGAAAATTACAATACTGACAAAAATAGACGTATGCAAGGCAAAACTTTCATCAACCCCGATTTATAAAAAAAATCGTAGAAATGAGCAAAAGAAGCTACAAAAGTACCGCTGGCGGTTTTAACATTATATGCGCCTATAAGTATGCACCCTTTTAGGAAATCATACAGAGTTTTCACAGCTTCATTCCATGATTTTTAAATAAAATGCACTTCAGTATATGCTTAAGTGCTCTTGTAATTTAATTTAATAAAAAAAATTAAAAAATATATTAGACAGAACAATGTCTCAAATCTTTTTCGCATTATTTAGAAATTTAAAGACTGGAACTACAATAAAACAAAGCTTGGAAAATTAAATTTACTCTAAGCCATTGTAATCCGAGCACTAAAGCTCTGTATCGCTAACCGATCGCTCCAATTAATTTTGTAAGCAACCAAAAGTATGCACCGAATGCCCAGGAGTGCATAGAAGTGCTGACAATTAAATTTATGCACTCTCTCATACCCGACACATTAACTAATATATTTTGAGCCATAATTTGCTAAGTGCCTCGGCAAATACAGCACGACCACTTGTTTATTTGTGCAAACTTAAATACCTCTTTTCACTTGCATAATTTTAGGCACACCGGCATGTATACCAAAAATTCGCAAACGCACAGGCAAATGAGTTGAATTTTCACAACGCACTGTGCGCATGCCAAAAGTAGGTCAGGCATTGAAGAGGCCCAGGTTGTGTACGCATTTAATACAAATATGCGAAAAGTGTAAGCTGCTTTTAGGTGTAAAACCAATATTTACCAAGATAGTGCGGCATGCATTGCAAGTAGATGCGTATTGATTTGGTAAATATGTACAAACTTCCATTTATTTATTAACCTTCTAAGTATTTACCGTGATGAGGGCTAATGGTTGCATTGTTATAAGGATTTGCTTTTAGTAGTTAGTGCTTTAACGCCTAGAAGTATGCGCAAATCCCACACATCGCACACGCAGCTGGAAGCCGAACAATTAATTAAGGTATCTGGCTGCTGAAATTTGCACTTAAGTCAACCGAAAATGTGGAGAACTTTCATTGACTTTGTATATTCACTTACGTACTTGCCGGCTGCAGTACCAGCAGCAGTTTAGCATACTTTTGTGGGTTGATGAAGTTCGTAATTTCTATACACTTAGTTTTAATTATCAATAAAATTTTGAGTAAACTTCATTGCATGCTTGTGAATGACAGAGAAGCAAGCAAAATTTTTCCAACATCTATAAGCTTTCCATGTACTAACAACAAATGTGGCAGCATGGCAAAGCGTATGCTGCCGGCAGATATGCAACATAATGCAATGTATGTAAAAGCACACACAATAGCAACGTGTCGCACACATAAGGGTAGCATTTAGTACAAAAATATATACGTATACGTTCAAAATAAATAACAGCAATCATGTGTGCGTTAAAATCTGTACAGTGTTTTTAATAACGGCAGTGGGCGGAATATGTAGCATACTTCCGGGCGCTTGTGCATGTATTTTACTTTGAATGTGTTTGTGTTAGTATATGAAATATAAAACAGCATTTTGCTCGCATCTGAGATTGTACGTAGATGGTGCATATAAAACTATATAACCACTTGCACACGCGTGTTTACGATAAATTTATGTTGCATATTTTTATGTGCTGCAATGCTTGTGTACGAACATGACCATATTTTTACTTAAAAATATTATAAATCATAACTTTTAGACACGTAGTTGTAGCTAGTTGCTAGTTTATGGGTGTCAAACGAGTTGATTGCGTTTCAAGCACAGCCCCTTAAAATATGCAAAGATATTTTGCAAACATTGAGTGAAGTATAGCATGTGAGAGTGGGTGTGTATGTGTGCAACGGCGTAGAGTGACGTGCATTGTTGTGCAATATTTAACAGCTAGCATTTAGAGTTTTCATTAAATATATTATAAGTTGGTGTTGCATAGATTAGAGAGGCGTAGAGAGCACAGCCTGAAAGTATGCAAGCTAGCTGTTGAGGACTGTAGCATGCCTGCAGGCGTTTGAACTCTTTTGTGATGCTGTCACTGTTTGTTATTTTGTCTCTGAAATTCTTGAGCTGGCAATGAAATGTGGAGTTTGAAGAATTTTAAATGCAACTGAGGCATTGAAACTTGCAGCTAAAAGTATGTTTGGGTTTTTAAACTAATTTAATGAAACTCAAGTTGCTGGTTTTCAAGCACTCAAAATAGGAAATGTTTTTTTTCATAATTTTAAACGATTAAAAAGATTTACTGAAATTATTGTTTAAGTAGCCAGAAAGTATGCAAGGCTTTCGATATATTTTTTAACTATATAGAAAAGAAAAAATTATGAATGTATTCTTTTTTTTAAACTCAAAATATTTTAAATAAAAAATTTATAAAATTAAGTTAAAGTTTTAAGAATTAAAAAAAAAAAATGCCTCCCGAAAGTATGCTATACCTTTTTTTTGATAAGCGTCGCGCGTAGAAATAAATAAAGGATTTCAAATACAGTTGTGATGGAAACTGTCATTGAAAATTCACTATGCAGGAAATGTTCTACAACTGAGCGATACATACCAATCGATTTCTTTTTTCACCGAGGTTAAATTTGGAAATATTTTTTTTTTAGTATTTATGCAAAATTAAAAAAAATAACAATTATTTTTGATTTTTATTTTATAGATCCAAATTAAATGTTCTATGGATGCCAGTATCCAATTCCTATGTAGAATTGCTCGGTGATTCCGAAAATCGAGTTACTTTTTTTCCATGGATACGTTTTCGAGATATTTGAAATTTACTGTTATTCAGCTTAAAAAAAGAGTGGTTCCACTTAATCACGTATATCTTACGAACCAATTGACCAGACGTAATATGAAATACTGAAAATCAAAGCCAATGAAATTCTTCGTAAACCGTATATACATACATCACTTTTCGATAGGTCTTTTAGTTTCTGAGAAATTAATTAACGAAAAAAACAAAAAAAAAGCAAAACAGTCATTATTTTTTTATTTTTCCTATCTTAAAGTTTGATTTGTTATTAGTTTTTTCATAAAAAAAAACAAAAAATCTGGAGTTATTAATTAATTTTTCAGAAACTTTTAGTTCATTTAACAGCAAAAACCACAGGAATCCATTTTTTTTTATTTCATACAGGACTCGGAAAAAATACAAAAAATTGTCATCAAAATTTTATTTTTTTTTATTTAATTTTATTTTGCAGCTCATTAAATTTTAGAATAAGTGCAAGTTTAAAGTCGCTAAAAATTACCATTGCTTTTTGAGATTTTTTTTGTCGCGCGTGTGGCGCATTTTTTCCATAGTTATAAAAATAGATTTTGTTCATGCGTTATATGGAAGAAAATACGCACAGCCTCGACAACAAAAGTTCTCAAAAATCAAAATTAAGTTTTAGTGACTAGAAACTTGCACTTTACAAAATTTCATGGCCAAATTTTTTCTAAGAAATCGAATTGAAAAATCTAAAATTTTGACGAAATTTTTTTTTTTTGGTGTTTTTTGCATTTTCCCCGAGTTCTTAATGAGATTAAAAAACTTATTCTTGTGGTTTTGGCTGTTGAATGAATTACATTTTTATAAAAAAAGAAATAAGAAAATAAATAAATAAAATCAAAAAAACCTCGGGGTCTTCATATTTTATTTTCATATTTTGTTTATAGTTATGATGGCACATATTTTTAGACTTATTTTTTTGCATACAAATCCGACCTCTAGTTATTTTTCTCCTTTTTAAGGATATTAAACCTTGCAATTTTCTTATGTTCCACTCTGGCCACATGAGTTTATCTGTTTTCAGGAAAAACTACCTAATTATTGGCCGGTTTAGGCTAAGGCAATATCGTGGATATCTCAGCGCACCAGAACTCTATGGAATTACGCCACTAATCGCTAAAAGACAACCAAGCCCTCACTACAAGTGTATTGGAAGAGAACAGAGAAGTGCATACATATATCAATTAGTACAGTCTTCTCACATAATTCAAGTCGACTGACATATTAAAAATAATTTGATAAATTTTCTACTTTTGTTGGTGTAATTAACTCGCCGCAAGTATTGCCAAGCACGAATTATTTGTTTCGAAAGAAAAACGTAGCAACAGAAATAACAGAAATGCAGGCAGGAAAGTGCTTCAAGAAAGTCGGCGAAAAGGCTTCACTTGAGCAATCTACGTAATTACATACATATATAAAATGTATTTATTTTAAATGTAGCTATGTGCGTTTCACAAGCAAGAAAAAGGAAGGAATTTTTAAGATATACCAGCACAGCTGCTTGTATACTTCCTTGCATCATACTGTTAAACTTATACATAGTGCAAGTATAAGGACATCTTTGGAGCCTCTACAAACATATGAAATTTCTTGGCAACGCCATTGCCTAGCCAACAGCAATGCTTGTCACAAATAGTGTTATATCGTGTAGCAAAGTCATAGCCACAGCCACAACAAGTTAAAAAACTAAAAAAAAAAAAAAACAATAATAGTCTTCTGCTTCCACGACTGCTGCTTGACAATTACAATAAAAGCTTTTAATTAATTTACACGCGAAAGCAAGAGATGAGCAACTGCAGCACGAGGAGGCGCTTGAATGGAAGCAAAAAAATGAGCTTGAAGATGTTATGATAGCAAGTAGCAGCTATGCCTGCATTTATATGTTGAAATTTTCTTGGCAAAAAATTCGCATTGCAAGAAAAATATTGCGCTCTCAAGCGCAAGTCAATAATGCGGCATAAGGACAACAAGTAAGGATAGAGCTGTGTTCGGCTATGCCGAAGGCTTCATACCTTTCAGGGATAAAATAAATCTTAAAATTTTTAAACAGTTGTTAGGGAGCCTTGTATATATTATAATAAATTGATCTTGATGATCTTCACTGTGAACTTATGATAAGCAAACGGAGTATAAAATTTCAGGTCCTTAGCGATTTATATTACGAAAACTCATATCCGAACAATCAGTGGCATGAGAGATAAAGTTTTAGGCAGCGATTTTAATTATTTTCTCAGAAGATCTTTTATGATTGATGAGTAAATTGCTCTCGATATTTCACGGTTTTATCAACTAAAATAAAGAAGTTTTAAAGCAATCCCTCTTATCTGAACAATAAGTTGTATGGGAGCTATAATTAATACTGCACCGATCTTAAAGATTTTCTCAGTAAACTTTGTTTGTTTAATAAGTGAGGAGTTATAACCAGCGTTGCCCGATTAAAAAAAAAAAGTTGTAAATTTCCGGATATAAAACTGTACTTTCGACCAAAAAACTGTAACCTTCAAAAACGAAGAGTGTTCATCGGGCAAAGATGGTTTAGAGCGCAGTTTTCGGATGTGCCG
>NW_023460005.1:0-10838 GCF_013731165.1 Rhagoletis pomonella
GGCGGTTTTGCAAACACATCGACGATAGAGTGGTCTAAAAATTTTTTTCCCAGATAGGGTCTGGGGTAGCTTCCAAAATTTTTCCTCTTGCCGAAAGAGGTGCAGATACCAAACCCACGATTGAGAGAAATAAAGGTTGCGCCCATAACGGTACCGCTATTCCTCTCTTAGTGAATTTGACAGAATCGTTGTTTGCATGACGTCACACTTGTGCAACTTGTTTACGTTTTCCTTGCAACATTTTTTCTTCTTCTTCCATTCTTGCTCACGTTTTTGCATTTCTCTCTCACAATTGCACCAGTGTGACGTCACACAAAAGTTATTCTCAAAAATCCTCTCTGATGGGTGCAATCTTGTATTCTATCATTCTTGTACCAAACCTTAAGTTTCTAAGTATCCATTTAGAGGATGCTCATGATGCTCATATTTTACTATATACCATGTTCTGACCGACATCGAAAACATGTTTTCGATGCTAAAACTGGTCTTCGACCTTAAACTTATGTTTTCGTCCATGTAAAATCTGTCAAACGAAAACCAGTTTTCGCTGGAAACTACTTGAAAACTCACGTTCCACTCATTCCAATCGGTGTATTCACTCGTTTTTTTTCGATTATTTATCGAAGTGGAAGTCATATTTTATCATCTTCAATACGGCCTTTCGGATTTATTGTTAATTGGCTGGCCAAAGTAAAATAAGAATGAAAGTTAAAGGCTGTAAATGAAAAGAAAATGAAGGAAAAGTGTTTGGGTTTTGTTTTTGTGCAGCAAAATTGCAATCAAAAGATGTAAGAATTAGTCAACGAAAGCACTAACAACCGGTGTAAACAGCCTTCAGCCCACAAGCCCAAAACTAATTTTCTAAGTGTTTTCGTTGTCGGTCAGAACATGGTATTAGAAGTATTAGTTGCGTTCCTTATCACCCTGAAATAGACAGAAATAGTCCGAAGTAGTCAGATTTAATCCAAAAAGCGTTCCTTAACTCGAAAATTACAGCAGAAATGAGAAAGCAACACTCAGTGAGAGTGACTCTCTTCAGTCCGAAGTAGTCAGATTTTGTCAGAAGAATTTTTGCTGGCAAAATCTTGAAAAGTGTCAAACTCAACTGAATTTAAATTAACGGAAATTAAAGAATACACAAAAAGTGAGAATAATCTAAAAAGTAAAAAAAGTGAATTAAAAGTGGAAGGAGGCAAAAATAATTGATATAGGTAGTGTTTATTGTGCTTGTGCTTGTGTGAATGTTTTGTACATAAATTTCTATTCTTATTTGACGTTAGTTTTGTTGTTGCCTTTCTTGGGACTAAAAATTACTTTTTCCTGCTACTCTATTTTAGTGAGCGCATTTTGCTTACGCTCTTGCATTTTGACACTTTTCAGATTTTAGTCCGAAAAGATAAGGAATGGACCTAAAGGGTGAACACACCAAAACTGCGACACTTTCGGAAGCTTATAACTTACCCAAAACGAATTCAATATTTTGAAATTCAAATACCATAAGCTGACTACATGACCTTAGTTGGACGTAGAAGAAATTTCATTTGAATTTGATTCCTAGTTGAGTTAAAAATGGCAACCGAGTTAGAAACGAGACAAACCATTTTGCACGAGTTTATAAATGATCCGGCCTTAAGTACACGTAAAATTGCTAAAACATTAAAGATTGCACTATTCGGTACAAATAAGGCCTGGCAGTTACGAGAAAACCAGGGAGCGGGGGTTAGCATGGTCAAAGTGATAAAAACAGTGCTCGGAAGGTCCTCAGTGCGTTTTCGCGAAATCCGAAGATTTTGTCGCGTTATGTTGCAAAATCCGTACGCAGATCGCAGTTTTTCGTACAAAAGGTAAAGCGGAAAGGTTCTACAGCTCAAACAGCGCCAGACCGAGGCGCAAAGTAGAATGTTACAGCGAAATCCCGCATTCGGAAGTTGTATGAATTCTAAATTAAAAAATACAACTGCATTGTTATGGACTGCGAAACCTACTGCTATAAAAATTCAAAATATATTGCAGGTCAAGATTTTTATACTGCTGCAAGTCGTCAAGATGCCCCTGAAAGTTGTAAGTTGAAAATGAAGTCCAAATTTCCAAAAACCACATGGTTTGGCAAGCTATTTGTTCCTGCGAACGTAAGAGCAGCCTTTTTTCCCCATCCGGGACACTGAATGATCAAGTTTATCGGGATGACTGCCTCAAAAGGCGTCTTCTGTCATTTATCAACAGATAAGGAGTAGGCCATCGTTCTAGGCGGACATGGCAACCTGCCACTATGCCAAGGACACATTGCCGTGGTATAATGCAAATAACATCAATTTTGTACCTCACGACTGCAATCCACCCAATAGCCCAGAACCACGTCCTATTGGGGAATATTGGTCAATTGTCAAAGAAATCTTGCAGAAAACAGGTGAAACAGTGAAAAATATTGAAGAATGCAAAACAAAGTAGTTGTGCGCATCGCGTAAAGTCGATGATGCAGTCGTGCAGAATATGATGGCGCGTGTGCGATGAAAATACCGATCACTTGCATATGGAGCAAATAATAACTAATATTTTAACATTTTAATAACATCAAGTTATATAATACAAAAAAAACAGTTTCAAAGCCTGCTAGTTTGTTTCTGGTAGTAATTTCTAAGTGTCGCAGTTTTGGTGTGTTCACCCTTTATTGTGTACATATATTAATCAAACAATTGGTTAAGTAACCTAAGAAGATTTCAAATTTAAATTATCTATTAAAATATCACAAGCTTCAGTTGTCATGGAAACAATAGCTTTTTATAAAAATCACCAATATTTTTGCCAGTTTCATAGGGATCCAGTAGAGCATTTCAAGGTTATTGAGCACCCTGTATTGGTTGCAGTAGGAAACTTAAAGTTGGACCTCTAATGTACATACATGACATAAGTACATACACCCACATGTATATGTCCATCAGTATATCAACGAAGTCCGTTTGTTTCATCATACATACTAGGGATGATTCGAATGTCATATTTTTCACATTCGAATCCGAATGTTAGGAATAACGTTAGAAAAGCTATAATCAACTTAAGCAACCGTTTTAATTATCTAAAAATTTTATAAATTATTAGAACATTGAACGAGTGCTTAACCTATACAGTGTTTTAATCTAGTAGTCAAAGTTCACAAGAGGCATATCATATTTAAAAAAAATAAAGCTATTTTGCTGCCTTTTCTCCCATGAGGCGATTTCTTAGAGGCTCGTATATAAGGCCGGCTGCACTTAACAATTGCTCACTTGGACAGGGCTGCCAACTATCCTTAGCTATGAGGTGCCATATTGATGCCAAAATGTGCCAAATAGAAAAATAAAATTGCCAAAAAAGGTGCCACTCTTTTTAATCATTCCCATTTAGCAATAAAATAAGAACCACATTTTCAACACAAAAGTGCAATGATAAAATAAGATAAACCTGTTGAATAGCCTAATAAATTAGAAAATTTTAGTTGAGAAAAAGAAGTAACTACACGCAAAGAATTTCACAAAAATGTATTGAAATGTTATTTTTTTTTACAAAAGCGCAATTTTGGCATTTTGTGCCGAACTGAAAAATTAAGTGCCGTTTGAAGTAACATATGGCCAAAATGGCACGGTTTGAGCCATGCACTTGCGACGCTGGCGGGTGGAGTGCTCAAATATTTGTGGACCATATCTGCCAATTTGTCGCATTTTAGTTCAGTTTTCTACCAATCGAGAGGATTTTCACCGAGATGAGCTCGTTTTTTTTTAAGATAGGCCTTCAATTGAGCTTTTATTTCACATTTTTTATTGCCTCTAGATTCTACATCCGAGCATTCGCTTTCGCTGAAGGAATCTAAAAGTATTTCTAAGTTGCTTATAAGACTTTTAGCAGTACTTGCTGAAGGGCCATCAATGTTGCTTGATATACTACTTAACCGTATAGCGCCTGAAGCTAAAAGCCGGTTATTGTCCGCTCCCATGTACACATGCGCATTCGCAAAACATTCGTATCATTTGATGCGAATGCGAATAATTTGCAAATATTCACAACATCCCTTATACATACATATATCCATACAAACATAAATATGAATGTACGAATGTATGTAGGTACACAAAGCACGCTTTGCAAATATTCGCAAGATCCCTGATACATACATATATCGATCCAAACATAAATATGAATGTACGAATGTATGTAGGTACACGAAGCACGCTTCCTTCATTCATATATTCTTATTTCGGTTTATGCGGGCTTTGTTGCTAGCTTTGCTTGGTAGCGGCAGAAGGCTCTGTTATGCATACTTGGCATTGCATGCACTGCTATACCATTTTTACGTAGAAATCAAAAACCAACAGACTTCCATGAACGAAAGACACAAGATCACGCCTTAAGGAAAGAAAGAAAAAAGTTATTTTCCAGCTGTTGAAATCTCGACGCCATCTTTGTTGTAAGAAGTAAACAACGAAGAGAACAAAAAAAACGCGTAATTGTTGAACGCATGAATAATCATTTTTATTATGCAAATTCTCCTATAAATCATGTCGTTGTGTTAAATTATTCTTTACCTTATGTGTGCACACGTTGTCACAAGCGAAAATTAAGAAAATTGCAGTAAAAAGCCACCACCAAATTGTAAACAACGAACAAATGTAAACAAACGGCTTATGTCAAAATCGCCCTACTTTTTTCATAAGTGCGATTATAACGGGCCACTCTTCTGCTGTCGTGATCTTGTCTTTTTGGTTCATGCAGACTTCTACGTATGTAATGCTGTGCGTTGAGTAACCGCTTACATGCGAAGCTCATTTAACAGATTCCTTATGTGACAACGCGCAAGAAATGCCAAGTATGTATAACAGAGCCTAGAGCTGAAATGCAAAATGAGTTCATACATGTATATGTATATACACACGTATGCGCGTTGAAGATGTTTGTGCTATCGCTTTGCATAGCTGTGCATACGTCGCTTTCTTTCTTTTTTCCCCTTCTCTATACTATATCTTCCTTCTTACTCATGTAACATTTTCAGTTTTAAAAATTTTAATCCATTTTTGCGATACCGCCGCCTAAAGGTGTTCTTACATGATATGTATTTGCATGTGTACATGCCATTTTTTACGTATGGAAATGCTAACATATCGTGTAGAGGCAAAATAGATTTGTTTCCACACAAAGCAGATGCACGTACATACGAAATAGAAATGTTTCTATTTTCATCTGACACACAGATATGGGGTGTTCACAGTTCGTTCCAAATTATGTCTGAAAATGTAGACGTCTACATTTTGAGACATCTTTAGCATCAAACTGTGAGCACCCCTTTCTAGCAGTCGTCGCAAAATCGTCTCAAAACTTTGCTGGTGTTGCCAGACATTTCCTCTTTGCGTGCATTTTTTATATATCGCCTTTCGATTTTGTTTCTGAAAAATTGTAATTATTTAACTTAATTACCAATTCCTAATATTTGTTATTTCTTTTCCTTGATTTGTTTCTTTTCATCAGAAATTGCATTCAAATTAAATGCAAATACAAAAAACGTGCCCAATAAATAAAAAAAATGTGATTAGTCTTGCCATAATGCAACCCTGCTGCGAGGTTGCAAAATGTAGACGCGTAAAAAACATACCTTTGAGTGTGACAAAATGTAGACGGCGTCGTTTTCCAATTTTGTATGGGAAACAACAACACCACAGATTTTACGGTTAGAAAACGTCTTAAAATGTAGACGTCTACATTTTCAGACACTATTTGGAACGAACTGTGAACACCCCAATAGAATCATCTGAGTTTAGTTTATTTCGTTTTCAAAGAACGTATTTTTAAATAGTTAAATAAAGACTAAGAATTTGACAGGCGTACAGTGTTGCCAAACATGGGCTTTTCCTACCAAAACTGGTAGGTTTTTTCCATTTGGTAGGTTGGTAGGCTTGATTGGATTTTGGTAGGTTTCGGGAAAATGAGTAATAGTTATTTGCGAAAAATAGAAAATATGTACGTATCTCCAAATATTTTAGCAACGTTTTTACACAAATATTTCACCGGTGCGTTCGGATAATGGCGGCCACAAACATGTATATATACCTGATTCCTAAGTACAAACGTATACCTTATTATTGCTAATATGCAATACGGACATCCATATATCGTGACCTAAGGGTGAAAATGTGCCAAGTCCATTTTCAGAAATTTTTCAGGAGAGACGAAAAATCGATGTAGTTTCATATTACCTGTCATTCTGCATCAAAAACTAAACTAAAAACTTGGCACCTTTCACCTTTAGTTAGCGATATAATTTATGGCGTACTTGGACCAAGATTCCAGAAAAGTCTGCCAATGGGCTCGTACTCAACCACATTTCAGGCAGAAGTCTTCCCAATCGAAGTCTGTGTTCGTGAATGTCTTCGTAGAAGGCAAATGAGGCCAGAATAAATATTAGTTGCGATCCCGTACGAGTCCGGACTAGTCAGAAATAGTCAGAATCAGTCAGATTTTACTGGAAATCGATCCCGTACTCGGTTCTGTGACTATTGAGAGGGCAAAAAAGAGAGTAAATACGGTTCTCTCTCTGTCAGAAGTTACCAGTTTTAGTCCGAGAATTGTTTGCTGGTAAATTCTGGTAAATGTGTCAAACGATCAGCTGTAGTGTGTTTGGCAACCAAATTGTAAACAAAAGAAAAGTGCACTCTGCTAATTCACGTTGAAAAGTATTTAATTACTTGTTTAAGTGGATTCTAATGAATTTCAAAGTGTTTTTGTTTTGTTATTTACATGTGTGAGCTGAGTGTGTTTACATACAAAATAAGCAAAAATTTACAAGCAAAATTTGGAGGTTATGTTGAAGTTGACAGAAGTTACCATTTTTTACTAGAAAGCGATCCCGCACTTTTCAATGTTACTCTCTCGCTCTGAGTGAATTTTTATTTTTTGACAGTTTTACTAGTCCGAGTCCGAGGAATACGGGATTGCACCTATTATGTCGGACATTCAGGCAGCGTTAAAGGCCTTATGCGGCGTTTTTGCTGCATTTAAAATGCAACATTTAGCACTTTCGAACATATGTTTTCGAAGAGCGTTCATGCTATCGCATTTAGCAAATGTACATTTACGCGAGTTCGAAAACGTATGCTTTTGACAAACAGCCGTGTTCCAGTCGCTTATTCAGATCCGTATCTATTACGATCAATTCTCACGTAGAAGATAATGTGCAAAAAACCCTACCGAAAAGGAAAAAATAAATTTTAAACCAAAAATTCAATACAAAAACTTGAATTATTTTAACCAAAACTGAACATTTGTTTTTATATATATTCATTTGTCGGTGCTGTAAATTAAAATTTCCTCACTTAATTAGGAAACAAAACAAACAGAGTTGATCACAAATTGATCCAGATTTCTATCAGCATCCCATCGATGTTGAATTTGCGTAACTTTTCTTTATCCAAATAATTTAAAATAAGAAATGAAATATCGATCGGCGATCACTGAAACGCAGCTAGCCACTGTATACGCGAAAAAACAATGTTGCCACTTTTTCTCATTAAACCACGTTCGAATCGTGGAAATTTTGGAAGATCACAGGGTTGATTTTAGCATTTAGACAAAGACAAAGAAAGACACCTTGAACTTAGAACTCTTAGGGCCGTTTGCACCATGTCTAGTTAATTCTAAAGGCTCTGTTATGCATACTTGGCATTGCTTGAGAGTTGTCATATAAGGAATCTGTTAAATGAGCTTCGCGTGTAAGCGGTTACCCAACGCACAGCATTACATACGTAAAAGTCTGTTGGTTTTTGATTTCTACGTAAAAATGGTATAGCAGTGCATGCAATGCCAAGTATGCATAACAGAGCCTTTACTCCCAGTTAAACATCTTTATCGACGTTATCGACACCCATCATATAACATGTGATCGATAAAGCAGTTAACGTGCTTAACTGAAGGATGTACCTCCAGTTAGCGTTAACTAGACATGGTGCAAACGGCCCTTACTGGCAACCTGACAGCACACTGCAAGTTAACGTACGGTTTTACATAAATGGGTCTTTCTTTAGAGGCGAACTGTAGGGTTTGTCGGCTGGTGAAAGAAACCCCAGAGTATATTCTATGTGCCTGTCCACGAAGCATGAATCGTAGATTGATACACCTTGGAGAACGATTGCCTTCTCCATCTAAAATTTGGAACATGGACTCATCTAAAGTGCTGAGCTTTTTAAATAGCCTAAGGTTGGAGTGATTACAATTTTGATTTAGCACAATATATCTTCTTAGGTCGCAGCGCGGGTATCTTCGACGTAATAATAATAATATTGTCACTAGACACGAATAAAGAGCTCGGAAAAACTCTTTGGGGAATACTGTTGCACTCGAAAATATAGTTGACCGCGGACATAAGTTTATGGGTCTTTCTTCGCTGTCAAATAGGTTAACGCGGCTTTATTTGCCGTCACCTATGTTAGGAGTCTTCCTTCGCCGAAATTTTTTTACGCCTCTTTTTTCGCTATCAACTTTTGAGCTCGCGTCTGTATTCGTATCTAGTGACGATATGTATGCATGTGTAAAGAGACATATGTACATATGGATAAGTCTGTACAGTAAAGTGAATCGTTATACCCATTTAATTTGTTTTTATTAATTTAGTTGTGTTTTAGTTTTACTAGTTTATGTTAACTATGTTTTTAACAAATTTGACATTGACATTGACAAATAACGCAGATCGGAATATGTGCTCTGGGAAGACAATACCTGTAATTATTGTACCATGACACAAATTAACATAAATCGCAATAAATTTTTTTCATATCAAGTTTATTGTGAAAGACATTTATTATAGTTGTGAGTCCAGACTAGTCAGAAATAGTCAGAATCAGTCAGATTTCACTAGAAATCTATCCCGTACTCGGTTCTCTGACTACTGAGAGGACAAAAAAGAGAGTAAATAAAGTCGTCTCTCTGTCAGAAGTTACCAGTTTTAGTACGAAGATTTATTTGCTGGTAAATTATGGTAAATGTGTCAAACGATCAGCTGTAGTGTGTTTGGCATCCAAATTGTAAACAAAAGGAAAGTGCACTCTGCTAATTTATGTTGAAAAGTGTTTAATTACTTGTTCAAGTTGATTCTAATGAATTTTAAACTATTTTCGGTTATTTACATGTGTGAGCTGAACGTGTTTACATACAAAATAAGCAAAAATTTACAACCAAAATTTGGAGGTTATGTTGAAGTTGACAGAAGTTACCATTTTTACTAGAAAGCGATCCCGTACTTTTCAATGTTACTCTCTCGCTCTAAGCGAATTTTTATTTTTTGACAGTTTTACTAGTTTTAGTCCAAGAAACACGGGATTGCACCTTATATTTTATTTTAAGCAATCTTTACAAAAATATATTGCGAATATTATGTGATCATTTTGAAAATGGGTGAAATTTCATCCGAAAATCGCTAATGTAACTACAAAAATAAAACTAAAGTTGTTCACACATGTAAGAAAATACGCTGATTTTTTATAACCCAGTAGCGAAAATGGTCACTAATGAGGATTTAGCAACATTGTCGCACTTGCTGTAAATCTTAAACGACATATACATGTGACATATACAATGACACTGATGACAATGTCATGCAGGTGTACTCCTATCAAGGACTTATAACAGACAATGTCTTGCAGCGGTCACTTATAAAAAGTTCATTGCAGGACATTGTCGCTTGAATGTCATCAATGATCACTTCATGACAAAGTCATGCAGAGGCCATTAACGACAAAATTACCATTTGTATGCAAAACTCATGAACGACTTCCATATAAACGGAGCCCAAAGTCATTGAAGCCTTAATATGGCCGTACAAGACACTTAAGTGACTAATGCATGATATTCGCTACGGGGAACATGTGGTCATCACGGACAAATACATTAAGGGCCGGTTGTTCTATGTCTGGTTATCACTACCACTACACTATCGACGATTTCGACATAATGCATGTAACATGTGATCGATAAAGCAGTAGTTGTGCTAAACCGGAGCTTCTACCTCCGATTTGTGCTAATCAGACATTGAACAACCGGCCCTAAACGTGATATTTTTTTACTTAACAATTTGAAAACTACTTGGCTTTACTTCTCAAAATGGCTGAATTTTCACCCGAAGATCGTATGAGGGTTAATTGAAATTTATCAGGTATGTTCTGCAAATCGTACGATTTCAAATCGGTGCGATTTGCAAAGTTTTGTTGTATATTTGTAATCAAAGTATTAAATGTTTCAATTGAAAACTGCTAGAAACACTTACATTATATCCATCGATTTAGTGCCAAATTTTTCCCTCTTTGTTATAAATCCTCCGAAATAGATTTTGTATATCATATTATAAGAAACTTGCCTAGTTTATCGATATCTTTCTTGGGAAATGTTTAGTACCACTCACACCGTTTTTTGGGTGGGGGCGGAGGGGGAGGGGGCAGGCCCCCAAAACACCCCCCAATAGAAAGGAGACAGTCGCCGCTTTCTAAAAAGGGGAACCCCTCCCTTGGACTCCTCCCACAGGCACCTAGGGAACCGTTTGAAAAAGGGGGAAAAACGGATTTTTCTTAGGCAAACTGAGCAGTTTGAAGTGGAATATGACCCAACTAACAGAAACCGTGGAATTTTTTAATAAAAGAAATTATGCCTAATTAGATATGGGGGGATTTTGAATAAAGAATAAAAAGTTTATTAAAAATAGAAAAAAAAAGTTTTTATAAAAAAAAATGTTCTTTTTAACAAATGTATTTTTGCGTAGAATTCCTTTCTACGTAAGCGGCCTTCGGCCGCACTTAGGGATTATAACCCTCAGGCAGTAGAATTCTCCTTTC
>NW_023460005.1:10848-22361 GCF_013731165.1 Rhagoletis pomonella
CGCACTTAGGGATTATAACCCTCAGGCAGTAGAATTCTCCTTTCTGTTTTGCGAAGAAAAGGAGCTGAACACCTTTTGCAGAGAACACCTTTGTATATTTTTAATGCTTCTGGGTTATATCCTATCTTCTTTTGTCTCTCATTCTTTTGCATATTTTGGAGTTTGACAGCTGAACTCCGCCATTTAATTTGCATATGCAACTAAAGTCAGACGCGTGATTTTGAAGGTGTTTTTATTTAATGAATTGTGATGAATTGGTTAATATTAAAGTCGTAAAGCAAGTTATAACAAATCAAGTAAAGTGTAAAGTGAAGGGGAATACAAAAATATATTGGTAAAGTGGCTAATTTAAGCAGAATAGGAGTGATAAATGTACGCTAATTTCCGAATTTTACAAAAAAGGGCATATTTCAAACCCAATTTGTAAATAAATTAGTAACCAAAATTTACAAAAGTGAGTGTTAAAATATTGCGTCGACCCTTGACTACAAGTGTGTGAAATTTTTTTTTGGATCGGGCCACCCATTTGGACGGAATAGCCCGAAATAGTTGTGAGCGGTACTAAACCCCACCCTCTTTCTTTATAGACCTATTCATTACACTGCGTAACCAGAAATATTCCATTTAAAATGGTTGTTTTGCTACAAACTCCGACAACTAAAAAGTGTACAGCTTGCAAGGATCAAGTTCCGACTACCGGGGAGTGGTGAATATTGTGTGTTGTTGTTATTATTGTAACAGCGTACAGATTCCCGAAAGTTTTTGGGGTGTGTTGCTGGAATGGCAGTCCTTGGCCAGATATAAGTCTGGGTCGTTCCGGGTACGTAGACCCGACTGTCGTGGTGGGAACCAGGGCTCGAATCGTAACATCCGTTCACGGATCGAAAACGATACGAAAGAAAATGACGTGATACGTCAGGCAGTATAAGCTGAATGGGACAAAGAGTATGTTTACGTATGTCATCATCCGAAAAATGTGTTTTTACGTGACGAGTAGTACGATATCGTTTGTTGCGTTTCGAGCCCAGGGTTGTTGCGAATATTATTCCGAAATAAAAGTTCTTTCCGGATAATAAACAAACCGATTATCCAAATTAAACAAGTTTGGTATCAAATGAAAGAGGATTTAAATAGCTTTAACACCGAAATGTCTAAGCGAAGAAAGCCGTATATTGAAAAATATTTCAATAAAAAATGTTAATTATTTACCGTAAAACAAATCTTGTGTCAGGTATATGCATTTCTTTAGTATTAAATTATAAAAAAAATATAAATAGAGGTCGTTGTTGTTGTTGTTATAGCGGCTACAACAACCCCGCCCAGATCGGCTGATATCTCAGTCGTTGTCGTCGAGCTCCACTAACGGCAGCCCCAAGAAGCATGCAGCCTCAATTGGGTCGGTCCACAGGAACGTAGCCGTTAGGGTCGTGGGGTTTTCCGGGCATGCGAAGAGATGTTTCGAGTCGTGAGGGGTCTTTCCGCATGCCGGCTATTAACAGGTATTTCAGTCCTCTTTCATATGATACCAAATTTGTTTAATTTGGACAGGGGGTTTGTTCATTATGCGGAAAGGACTTTTATTTAGGAAAAATATTCGCAACAACCCTGGTGGGAACGTGGGATATTTAGTTGTTGTTGTTGATGTTGTTGTTGTTGTTATTGTTGCGGCACTACTTAACCCTGCGTATTTTGGTTCATCCTTCAATCATTGTCGCGAAGCTCAACTTACGGTAGGCCCTGAAAACGGGCAATTTCAATAGGGCCAAACCAAAGGGAGAGGGGTTTTAGTTGAGTGGGATTGCTGGCATGCGAACAGGTGGTTGGTGTTGTGCGGGGAATCTCCACATAACGGAAACTCATTGGGAATATTGGGGTCGAGTCCGGACAGAAACCGACCTAGTTGTAAACAACGCCGATAGTTGTCAACAAGAATCCAACGAAGACCTTTTTTTAATATTTATTTTTTCTACTTTAAACATTGAAGTAACTGTGACAGTTCTGCATAGGCAGACTTTCTCTATTGTGGAATACCCTTACGTGCGAGTATTGAGTACACGTGGAAATTCGTTATAAAAACTAATACCTCATTGCAGGTGTTGGTATAGATGATATAAAGAGGATGAAAATAGTATTTCCATGCTGATCATAATGAGCATAACATTTATGGTAATCCAAACACCAATACTGATCCAGTGGCTCCATATGTCGCGTTCGCAGTTGTACAATTTTACAGTCTTCATTTAGTACTTTGTTATATTGCAGAGTTTGATCAAAGATCTTTTTTATTAAATCTACACGCAAAAGGCCGCCCCCTAATACTCTTTTTCCTCCTGAATTTTGGTTTAAATTACGAGAAAAAACACATTTTTTTGCGTTTGTATTAGCAACTATAATAGACAGAACACACTGATCGATATCTAATTGCTCTGGTAAACTGCGTGGCATACATCGCTCCACGTTCTGCAATTGACTTTCGCCAAACACATCCTGTGACATAGTCCGCAAATCGCGAAAACTCGGACCTGCTCCACATATAACACAAATGATACTACTTGGCGCTAAAGGAATACTTACGAAACGATATGCCAACTTTTTTGATTAGAAATAGAAAATTACACACTATATTAATCCATCATCAATCAAAAATTGCTCACCGTTGAATCTCGTTTTGGTAAATACACAGGGACATCATTCTGTATAGTACTCGACGAATTTAGTAATAATAAAAGTAATTCACGATCTATTGGATCCAAATCCCACCAGCCTTCTGTACCCACTGCTACGTTATTTCCAACGACAAGGCAGCAGAAAAGCGAACCGCAAAGGTCACTAAAATCGTTTAGTCGCTGCGCCAATTGTTGATTTTCCGTTGATAGTATACAGTCGGTAAATCCTAATATGCGCGTTGTGCACGCTTCTAATGCCGCATCTACTAATGGCACATAATTTCTTGCCTCCTTCTTCATCCGATCCAACAAAGTTAAATCAACAAGCTCCTTATAATTAACAAATAGTGCAATTGCACCAAACACTACGTCGGCTAGTGACTGCAGGACCGCTTCAGACATTGAACGGGCACAAACTATCAACGTGACAGCATTGTGGAAATCTCGCCAAACATAAGTCCAATCCTCAGAATATGTTACTTGCAGGGTTATACCCAGTGATTTGAAGAACATATGAAAACCATTTAGTGAAGCCACAGTAGAAAAGGGCAACTGAAAAGATCAATTTACCAATAAATGCAAAAAAGGATCATTATTTTAACTTACATTATCGCAGTCCCCTTTTTTGCGAGTAAACACTGGTAGACCTCCACTTGTTGTTAAGCAAATTATGTAAATCGACATCCTTTTAAACAATATGCAAACCAAGCTGTAAGAAATAAATAATTTACATAAATAGAAAACAAGTAGAAAAAATAATCATTATGCTGCCCGACCTATCTAGTTATAAAAAATAATAAACAAAGACGGCCTGCAGGAAATTGGTTTGGAAATCGACACCGACAATTGACAGCTAAGTCCCCTTTCAAACACGTCAAGTCTTGAAAGCAATTTTTATCGCATTCTCTTTTGTGTTTTCTCTTTGCTTCCACACGCGTCAAGTTTTATTGAATTCAAGTCCTCGGATCTTTAAATGGGAAGCAACGAAAAGATCAAAAGAGAACAAGAAAACTTGAAACGAATTGACGGTACGTAGGTATCTGTACTCCTCCCCTCTCTTCCCCCCGCCATCACTAACGAACGAACAGACTTGAAAGCAAGACTTGACGTGTCTGAAAGGGAAAAGCAAGCCGCCAAGGCGAATTTACTGGCCGTCTCCATAGGATAAAATTTATTGCTGTCCAGCTGTCATTTTGGTCGCTAGATATAAATTATATCAGTGGCAATATTTGTGTGGGCTTTTTATATCTTGATATAGGCATCTGTGAGATAGCTTCTAAAACGTGTTTTTGCCGGATTTAATCACTTAAAAAATTTAGAAAATAGGCTATTTTACATCCAATTACGTAATAACAAATATTTTAACCGAAAACAGTTCATTATCTGCTTTTATATTAAAATATCAATAATGTTGCCGCCACGAAGTTTTCATGCAAATGAACATGTAGCTCTCAAACTACCAAATTGCCGGCAATAGATGGCAAGATATAAGCTCTGATTAAAGGCCTGGTCAAACAGGCGCGATGCGGCACGGTGCGGTATAATCCCGTACGATATGCGGTATCAAATACCATGGCGGTATATGGGAGCACTCAAACAGACGCGGTATTGGAAGTGTGGTACAGAATTCTACCGCAGCATGCAGCGTTCACCGCGTGGTATAAGAAGATATAAGATATAATTTAGAGCTAGAGTTCTACCACATATTTTATCTACAAAAGTGCTATAGATTATAAATTCTACCTTTTTCATTATAAAAAACATGAGTTTAAAAGTGCTCGTAATACATTTGGCATAAATGTGATATTCTTTGGTTTTACTTCTCACAAAATAAATAAAATAAAGTTGAACTTTTTCGTTTGTTAAAAAAATCTAATCTGGCAATGTGGCTCAGAAATATGAGCGATAAATTTACTGGAATTTCAAATTCTTTCGCAAAACGTTCAAAATGGAGCGTTTAATTGAGCTGGTAAAATGCTATCCAATTTCATACGATTTAAAACATCCTGAATATAAAAATATACAAAAAAAGATGAAATTTGGTGATGAACTGAACGAAGAATATAAGTCAGTAATTTAACGTGTTGTGTATAAAATAGAGACGGGTACGGGCTGGAATATTTGCTGTCAGCACGAACTCGTGCGGGCCTGGGCGTTCAGTAAAATTTCATAAAAGCACGAAAAGGCACGAAAAAGCCCGTTGCTAATACTAAAAATTTAGACGAGCTTTTGGTTTTATACAAAAAAAAAATAGTACATATTTAAAACTCTTTGATAAGAGAAAAGCAAAAAAAGAAATATTTGGAAACCGATAGAAAATATATGATACTTAGTAGTTTTGTTTACATACATATCTGTACATAAAATACCTTCCACTTTTTCTACTTCACAGAAAATATATTATAAAAATCTTTGATGTAAAATATTGATTCGCTTAAGTAAATATACATATGGACATAAACACAAAATTAAAATTATGTACATATGTATACATACAATAAAAGTCGTGCCGGGCCGGGCCGGGCCCCACTAAAATTCTTAACTTGCGGGCTTGTGCGTGTTTTTGAAAGTTGATTTTACACTCGTGCCGGGCCGGGCCTGAAAATTTAGGCCCGTGCCCATCTCTAGTATAAATCATTACCTATTATTTTTGTGCGCAATAAAAAAAATCTTGTGTTGTAGATGTTTCATCTTGGAAAAGGTTTCATGAGATAGGTCTTTAAAGCAAACGCTTCATCCCCAACTAAAACGAACGTAGTCGGTTCAGTTTCTTCAGGTAGAGGTTTACTTTCCGGAATGCAAAAATTTCCGGTTTCAAACTTTTTCCCATGCTGGAGTTTTCAAAAATGCCTCCATCGCTATTTTTGCCATAACCTCCTATGTCGACACATAAAAACTTATAGTCAGCTCCAACAATAGCTAAATGAACCACCGAAAATTGTTTTAGGTAGCAGAAGTGTTGCGAACCAGTATTTTTTGGGCACTTTATTGTAACATGCTTCCCATCGATACTTCCTGTGCAATTTGGGAACTGCCATGCTTCGTAAAATTGCTCTGCTGAATTTTTCCATATGGCTTCTGTTGGCTGAGGCATGTAAATGGGCTGCATACGTAACCAAATTGCTTCGCAAACTTCTTCCACGATTGCGCTAACGGTAGTGAATCCGACTCTGAAACTGTGTCCAATTGTAGAAAAGCTGTCCTTAGTCGATAAAAATCTGAAAATAAACATGTTTTTACTTTCAGTTGATACTGTGAAAAAAAGTGGAAAAATTTGAGAGACTCCTATGCAAAGCACTTAAGGATTGCAGCAAAAAAACCGGTCAAAGCGCACAGCGATATAAAACTTGGCAATGGGCAACGCATATGCAGTATTTTAAGCCATTTCTTTCTTTTGCTTCAACAGTGAGCAATATTCATGAAATTCCGACCGAAGAAGAAATATTAGATGAAGAACCGAGTTGCAGCTCAACACCATCCACATCAACTTCTGTGCGAAAACGTGGAAGCACTTCACAGTCTGCTGTTGAAGATATAATTGGTCATATAAAAAATAAGCGCAGCCGCACGGATCTAGATGGCACCGATCACATATTTCTTGGCTATTCTAAGACAATAAAAACTTTTTCCCTAAAGCGGCAAATGGAAGTAAAACATGAATTCGCCAAAATTATAATGCGACATGAGATTGATCATTTGGTAGAGCAAAACGAAAAAGAAAGTTGCCCGCAAACAGAAAGCAATTCAACAGAAAGTTACACACAGGATTCACTAGCTGCTTATTTTTCAAACTTCGAAGATTAAATGACTCATATTTTTTAATCACCTGTAAACTTATTTTTAAATAAACTTATTACCTTAAGGCTATCATTAACCGCTCTTCTGCAGATATTGGCTCCCTCCAATTTGTGTGTTGCTTTGTAATATCAGTCCTTATTAAATTTAGTATTTCATCAAAGCATTCAGGGAGCATGCGGAAATATTTATAAAATCTTTCCTCGTGGTTACGCAGTTGGGGCATCAGGCTGGAAAATTCACCATCTTCTTCTCTTCTCAAATTTATTTCGTGAACCCATCTTTTTCTAAAACATATACATAAATTAAGAACTTTGCAGGATAAAACAACGATATAGGCATATTCATACCTTCTGTTTTCTTCATCGAGAAGTGCTGCTAATTAGAGTTGGGTCGTTTCGTTCTGAACTTGTTCAATTGACCGGGTCTTTTAACTGAACTAGTGAACTAAATCTTTGATCTTCGTTCTTCTAGTTCTTTTTGTCTATGTCGCTCTTTTCGTTCTTCTTGTTCAAGAATCATCAATGTCGATGAATAAAGACTTGGTTAAGAGTGTTACCAGGGCGCTACAATTGTTATTTAGCAAATAAATCCCCTGCCAGCAATGATCATTGCTAAGGTTATTTCTGGCTACACTGCCATTTAATTTATTAGCCGTAAAATAAACTTACGGCAACACTTGTTTTCGCTTTCAAACTACTGTTATCTTGAAAATTTCTCACCAATACTCAACATTTTATTGTTCCTACAAAATTTTTCTTATGGCTGAAAAAAGAAAGCGTTCCGAGCTATGGAACCATTTTATTGTAGGTGAAGGCGGCAAGAGTGGGAAATGCGTGTATTGTAAGGCTACATTAAGCATAGCAGGTGGGTCGCAAAGCAATCTTGCTCGGCATTTGAAGGTGAAGCACCCAACAGTCACCTTAGCCGTCGTTCGGCAAGAGATATCGTCGTTGGAAACACAGCAGCCAACATCAACTACAGGATTAGTATCTATTGCGGGCCAACAAATAATTAGTAATTTTATCCGACGACCACCTCCAACTCGAAAAGTAGAGCTAATTGACCGTCAGGTTCTTAAAATGGTAGGAAAAGGCAATCATGCGCTTAGCATTGTAGAAGATTCCGAGTTTAAAAATCTAATTGAAATGATCACTCATTGCCCAGGATACAAGCTTCCTACGCGCAAAAGTTTGTCAAACTCGCTTTTGCCAAACGTTTATAATGAACTAAAGGCGAAACTACACGAAGAGATACGTTTGGCAAGTGCTGTGTGCTTGAGCACAGATGCATGGACATCGAGGGCCAATCAAAGTTATATTGCAGTAACCGCACATTTCGTAGAACCTGAAAAAGGTATATTAAAATCTCACCTTATAGCTTGTATCGAAAGTGCGGAGCGTCATACCAGTGACAACCTGTGTGCAACACTGAGAAAAATAATGGATGAGTGGGAAATTTCTAATAAAATTACAGCAGTTGTGTCAGATAATGCAGCAAATATTATTGGAGCAATAAAGATAGGACTATGGCGTTCAGTCCCATGTTTCGCACACACACTTAATTTAATAGTTCAAAAAGGATTGCAACAACTAGACAGTATTAAAATAAAATCAAAAGCGATTGCTGAGTTTTTTCATCGAAGCGCTAATGGGTTACAAAAACTAAAGGAAACACAAAAACATTTAAATATGCCTGAATTAAAATTAAAAATTGATGTGCAAACGCGATGGAACTCAACATATGAGATGTTTGATCGTCTATTAAAGGTTAAAGATGCCTTAAATGTAGTTCTGTCACGTCTTAAGCCTGACCTTTGTATGACTCACCAGGAGTGGGCTATAATAGAAGAAATAGTACCCGTATTGAAGCCATTTTATGAAGTGAGTACCGAGTTATCCGCTGAGCAGAACGTTACTCTTTCCAAGGTTGTAAGACTTAGGCCCAATTTCAGATGGCCTATTTAAGTAGAGATTGTTGATTAACTTCCACTATTCATTTTCAGATCATACATTTAATCTGCACTTAAATGGCCAATATCGGCTATTTAAATATGAGATATGCAACCCTGTGTTTGTACCAAACAACCAAGATTGATTGGTAGGTTGTTTAAGCAATCCCACCAAAAAACAATCAGCTGTTCAGCGTAAAATGTAAACAAACAAGCAAATGCAACAACAATTTCAAGGAACAGGCAGCAGTGCTGCCAATTGTTTAGCATATTTAAACGAAGTTGATCTGAAACCCAGCGAAAGTTAAATGGCATTTAAACAACAATCCACAATTAGACTTAAGTGCCATTTAAATATTCATTTGAAATTGGCCATTAGAGACAATATATGTACATATGTATGTATGCTAATAGTAAAAAAAAATTATCCCTACAGGTCACTATATTTTGCAAAATGCTGCAAAAATTCATAGCAGGAAAGGTTGCCAACTCAGAAGACGTTAGGGGTGTTTTAAAAGTGCTACAAACAGAGATGATGACACGTTTTTCTAAAATTGAAAATAATATTTTATATGCAGAAAGTACAATACTCGACCCTCGATTTAAAGGGCGTGGTTTCAAAAATGAGTATGCATACAAAAGCGCAATAGAGCAATTCAAAAAAAAGTTAACAGTAATACAACCAGCAGAAAGTGCCAGGGTTGAAGAAGTTGAGACATTTCAACAGAACGTAAACAATTTTCAGCCGAGGCGAAGCATTTGGGACGAGTACGACTCTGAATTCCTTTTGGTAACAAGTTCGATGAATACCATTGTGGCAGCAACACGAGAAGTTGATAAGTATTTAAACGAGGAATATTTAAATAGAAGAGATGATCCACTCAAGTGGTGGTGTGAGCGGAAAAAGATATATCCTCGCTTATATGCCTATGTTTTGAAACGTCTCTGTATTGTTGCAACTTCTGTACCTTGCGAGAGGATTTTTTCAGTAGCAGGGCAAATTATTACCGACAGAAGATCCGTTTTATTGCCTGAAAAGTTGACACACCTGACGTTTTTACATAACAATATGTAAAAAAATTTCATCTTTAAATTTATTAAAAACATGTTTTGTAATACAATTACATTAATTAAATTTAAAAATTTTAATTCAAAATTATACATTGGAATATTTTAGTGACGTTTCGAGATATTTAAGAGACCTTTCAAACTTTTTCGGGACTTTTAAGAATGTTGCAGGTCAATGATACATACATACAAATATGTATATGCATCTTAACTTTCGCTCAAATAACAAAATGCAATTTTACTGAAATTGCTTTTTATTATAAAATATAAATGCATAATTAAGGGATTCACAAGACGTGTTAACCGTCGTGAAATCTTAAGCTTAACATTTTTGTATGTAAAACAACGGTTAAAATGGTTTTAGGTGGGCTATTTATAATTTTTTGTCAGTTAAAAAACATTTCGGTGTAGTTAAAAATCCTCTAAAACCATTTTAATCATTATTTTACATTAAAAAAATGTTAAGCTTAAGATTTCACGACGGTTAACACGTCTTGTGAATACCCTAAATATGTATGTTATACACGGCCTTGATTTATTCTGTACACCTGTTTCGTAGGCATGAGATTGTTCAACAATGACAATGAACAAAGTTGCTTACAACAAAAAAAAGAACTAATGAACAAAAAGAACAACTTGTTCGTTCATTAAAAAAAGAACAAAAGAACTAAATCTCTGGAATGAACTAGAAAGCCCTGCTCTACTGCTAATAGCAATAATTCGTCCTCAGAGCTTGAGCTATCCATTGCGAAAATCGGATTTATAATATATAAATTTAGAAAGAGGAATGCGTAGAATGCCGTTAATTTGAGCTCGTCACATGGCAACAATGTTTCTTACTATACCGCACCGCGCCTGTTTGAGTGCATTTGCGTATATCGTTACCGCGTATCGTACTGGATTATACCGCGCTGTACCGCACCGCGCCTGTTTGAGCAGGCCTATATATTGCTCTTGAAGAGTAATGAGCGGTCTCCATTGGCTATTTATATTCTAACATATGTATCAAGATATAAACTTTATCCTGTGGAGAAGGGCAGTTATATAAGGTGGTGTCATAAACCAAAAAGAACGCGACGTTGTATTTGTAACTGGTTTTGAGAAAAAAGCGGGTTCGTCAGCTGAGCGTTTGTTTACATCACAAGCACCACTATTTTACACTTTATTTTAAGTAAAGAAGAGTTAATTCAACATGACAACACATTTTTAAGCATTTTATTGCATCATTTTACATAAATTGTGCGCTTAAAGTGTCTGACAATAATTTTGGCTAATTTTGGTTTTCGTTGTTTTTTTTGCTTTGTTTACTTTTCGGTCGTTTTCCAGTGAAACAAGATGGCGTAGAACCCGCTAAAAAATCTACTTTTTTCACTCTCTTGTTCTTACGTGATCTTGTGTCTTTCGTCCATGAGGTGGTGTTACTAGCTCAGCTGATTTTGTGTATGTGTTTCGCCGCACGGCTTCTGATATCAAAATGAAAAATTTTGTTTGAATTTCTACACACATTCTTAGGGCCGGTTGTTCAATGTCTGATTAGCACAAATCGGAGGTAGAAGCTCCGGTTAGATACAACTACTGCTTTATCGATCACATGCTATATGGATGCTGTCGAAATCGTCGATAATGAGCAATAAAGCAATAACAAAATAAATGTAAATTTTTGTTTTTGTACTCCTGCTATCACCTTATATTAATTCGCCTTGCAAGCCGCATTCATACATTCGCTTTGGTCATGATTCAAATATTTAAGAGCCCCTGCACACTGCATACAAACTTCTTCGGCCGACGATTTACAGGTCTATTCTGCGCTGGTAATAAAAAGTTTGTAACCGGTAATTAAAGTTCCTGTTAATTTTGAAACCCTTTTCGCATTCTGTGTACTCTTGTATCCGGTAAATTTTGTCACCATCTCATAAGCTGGTAACAAATTATTGCCCCGTGAAATATGCAATGCCAGAATTTGCACAATTCTTCATAGCTGAATTAGAATCGCGGTGGCAAGAACTGGTAACATTTTTTGGTAATAAAATTTT
>NW_023460005.1:22461-33559 GCF_013731165.1 Rhagoletis pomonella
AAAATTTTATTACCAAAAAATGTTACCAGTTCTTGCCACCGCGATTCTAATTCAGCTATGAAGAATTGTGCAAATTCTGGCATTGCATATTTCACGGGGCAATAATTTGTTACCAGCTTATGAGATGGTGACAAAATTTACCGGATACAAGAGTACACAGAATGCGAAAAGGGTTTCAAAATTAACAGGAACTTTAATTACCGGTTACAAACTTTTTATTACCAGCGCAGAATAGACCTGTAAATCGTCGGCCGAAGAAGTTTGTATGCAGTGTGCAGGGGCTCTTAAATATTTGAATCATGACCAAAGCGAATGTATGAATGCGGCTTGCAAGGCGAATTAATATAAGGTGATAGCAGGAGTACAAAAACAAAAATTTACATGTGTTTTGTTATTGCTTTATTGCTCATTATCGACGATTTCGACAGCATCCATATAGCATGTGATCGATAAAGCAGTAGTTGTATCTAACCGGAGCTTCTACCTCCGATTTGTGCTAATCAGACATTGAACAACCGGCCCTAAGAATGTGTGTAGAAATTCAAACAAAATTTTTCATTTTGATATCAGAAGCCGTGCGGCGAAACACATACACAAAATCAGCTGAGCTAGTAACACCACCTCATGGACGAAAGACACAAGATCACGTAAGAACAAGAGAGTGAAAAAAGTAGATTTTTTAGCGGGTTCTACGCCATCTTGTTTCACTGGAAAACGACCGAAAAGTAAACAAAGCAAAAAAAACAACGAAAACCAAAATTAGCCAAAATTATTGTCAGACACTTTAAGCGCACAATTTATGTAAAATGATGCAATAAAATGCTTAAAAATGTGTTGTCATGTTGAATTAACTCTTCTTTACTTAAAATAAAGTGTAAAATAGTGGTGCTTGTGATGTAAACAAACGCTCAGCTGACGAACCCGCTTTTTTCTCAAAACCAGTTACAAATACAACGTCGCGTTCTTTTTGGTTTATGACACCACCTTATATAACTGCCCTTCTCCACAGGATAAAGTTTATATCTTGATACATATGTTAGAATATAAATAGCCAATGGAGACCGCTCATTACTCTTCAAGAGCAATATATAGGCCTGCTCAAACAGGCGCGGTGCGGTACAGCGCGGTATAATCCCGTACGATACGCGGTAACGATATACGCAAAGGCACTCAAACAGGCGCGGTGCGGTATAGTAAGAAACATTGTTGCCATGTGACGAGCTCAAATTAACGGCATTCTACGCATTCCTCTTTCTAAATTTATATATTATAAATCCGATTTTCGCAATGGATAGCTCAAGCTCTGAGGACGAATTATTGCTATTAGCAGTAGAGCTGGGCTTTCTAGTTCATTCCAGAGATTTAGTTCTTTTGTTCTTTTTTTAATGAACGAACAAGTTGTTCTTTTTGTTCATTAGTTCTTTTTTTTGTTGTAAGCAACTTTGTTCATTGTCATTGTTGAACAATCTCGTGCCTACGAAACAGGTGTACAGAATAAATCAAGGCCGTGTATAACATACATATTTAGGGTATTCACAAGACGTGTTAACCGTCGTGAAATCTTAAGCTTAACATTTTTTTAATGTAAAATAATGATTAAAATGGTTTTAGAGGATTTTTAACTACACCGAAATGTTTTTTAACTGACAAAAAATTATAAATAGCCCACCTAAAACCATTTTAACCGTTGTTTTACATACAAAAATGTTAAGCTTAAGATTTCACGACGGTTAACACGTCTTGTGAATCCCTTAATTGTGCATTTATATTTTATAATAAAAAGCAATTTCAGTAAAATTGCATTTTGTTATTTGAGCGAAAGTTAAGATGCATATACATATTTGTATGTATGTATCATTGACCTTCAACATTCTTAAAAGTCCCGAAAAAGTTTGAAAGGTCTCTTAAATATCTCGAAACGTCACTAAAATATTCCAATGTATAATTTTGAATTAAAATTTTTAAATTTAATTAATGTAATTGTATTACAAAACATGTTTTTAATAAATTTAAAGATGAAATTTTTTTACATATTGTTATGTAAAAAACGTCAGGTGTGTCAACTTTTCAGGCAATAAAACGGATCTTCTGTCGGTAATAATTTGCCCTGCTACTGAAAAAATCCTCTCGCAAGGTACAGAAGTTGCAACAATACAGAGACGTTTCAAAACATAGGCATATAAGCGAGGATATATCTTTTTCCGCTCACACCACCACTTGAGTGGATCATCTCTTCTATTTAAATATTCCTCGTTTAAATACTTATCAACTTCTCGTGTTGCTGCCACAATGGTATTCATCGAACTTGTTACCAAAAGGAATTCAGAGTCGTACTCGTCCCAAATGCTTCGCCTCGGCTGAAAATTGTTTACGTTCTGTTGAAATGTCTCAACTTCTTCAACCCTGGCACTTTCTGCTGGTTGTATTACTGTTAACTTTTTTTTGAATTGCTCTATTGCGCTTTTGTATGCATACTCATTTTTGAAACCACGCCCTTTAAATCGAGGGTCGAGTATTGTACTTTCTGCATATAAAATATTATTTTCAATTTTAGAAAAACGTGTCATCATCTCTGTTTGTAGCACTTTTAAAACACCCCTAACGTCTTCTGAGTTGGCAACCTTTCCTGCTATGAATTTTTGCAGCATTTTGCAAAATATAGTGACCTGTAGGGATAATTTTTTTTTACTATTAGCATACATACATATGTACATATATTGTCTCTAAGTCTTACAACCTTGGAAAGAGTAACGTTCTGCTCAGCGGACAACTCGGTACTCACTTCATAAAATGGCTTCAATACGGGTACTATTTCTTCTATTATAGCCCACTCCTGGTGAGTCATACAAAGGTCAGGCTTAAGACGTGACAGAACTACATTTAAGGCATCTTTAACCTTTAATAGACGATCAAACATCTCATATGTTGAGTTCCATCGCGTTTGCACATCAATTTTTAATTTTAATTCAGGCATATTTAATTGTTTTTGTGTTTCCATTAGTTTTTGTAACCCATTAGCGCTTCGATGAAAAAACTCAGCAATCGCTTTTGATTTTATTTTAATACTGTCTAGTTGTTGCAATCCTTTTTGAACTATTAAATTAAGTGTGTGTGCGAAACATGGGACTGAACGCCATTGTCCTATCTTTATTGCTCCAATAATATTTGCTGCATTATCTGACACAACTGCTGTAATTTTATTAGAAATTTCCCACTCATCCATTATTTTTCTCAGTGTTGCACACAGGTTGTCACTGGTATGACGCTCCGCATTTTCGATACAAGCTATAAGGTGAGATTTTAATATACCTTTTTCAGGTTCTACGAAATGTGCGGTTACTGCAATATAACTTTGATTGGCCCTCGATGTCCATGCATCTGTGCTCAAGCACACAGCACTTGCCAAACGTATCTCTTCGTGTAGTTTCGCCTTTAGTTCATTATAAACGTTTGGCAAAAGCGAGTTTGACAAACTTTTGCGCGTAGGAAGCTTGTATCCTGGGCAATGAGTGATCATTTCAATTAGATTTTTAAACTCGGAATCTTCTACAATGCTAAGCGCATGATTGCCTTTTCCTACCATTTTAAGAACCTGACGGTCAATTAGCTCTACTTTTCGAGTTGGAGGTGGTCGTCGGATAAAATTACTAATTATTTGTTGGCCCGCAATAGATACTAATCCTGTAGTTGATGTTGGCTGCTGTGTTTCCAACGACGATATCTCTTGCCGAACGACGGCTAAGGTGACTGTTGGGTGCTTCACCTTCAAATGCCGAGCAAGATTGCTTTGCGACCCACCTGCTATGCTTAATGTAGCCTTACAATACACGCATTTCCCACTCTTGCCGCCTTCACCTACAATAAAATGGTTCCATAGCTCGGAACGCTTTCTTTTTTCAGCCATAAGAAAAATTTTGTAGGAACAATAAAATGTTGAGTATTGGTGAGAAATTTTCAAGATAACAGTAGTTTGAAAGCGAAAACAAGTGTTGCCGTAAGTTTATTTTACGGCTAATAAATTAAATGGCAGTGTAGCCAGAAATAACCTTAGCAATGATCATTGCTGGCAGGGGATTTATTTGCTAAATAACAATTGTAGCGCCCTGGTAACACTCTTAACCAAGTCTTTATTCATCGACATTCATGATTCTTGAACAAGAAGAACGAAAAGAGCGACATAGACAAAAAGAACTAGAAGAACGAAGATCAAAGATTTAGTTCACTAGTTCAGTTAAAAGACCCGGTCAATTGAACAAGTTCAGAACGAAACGACCCAACTCTAATTAGCAGCACTTCTCGATGAAGAAAACAGAAGGTATGAATATGCCTATATCGTTGTTTTATCCTGCAAAGTTCTTAATTTATGTATATGTTTTAGAAAAAGATGGGTTCACGAAATAAATTTGAGAAGAGAAGAAGATGGTGAATTTTCCAGCCTGATGCCCCAACTGCGTAACCACGAGGAAAGATTTTATAAATATTTCCGCATGCTCCCTGAATGCTTTGATGAAATACTAAATTTAATAAGGACTGATATTACAAAGCAACACACAAATTGGAGGGAGCCAATATCTGCAGAAGAGCGGTTAATGATAGCCTTAAGGTAATAAGTTTATTTAAAAATAAGTTTACAGGTGATTAAAAAATATGAGTCATTTAATCTTCGAAGTTTGAAAAATAAGCAGCTAGTGAATCCTGTGTGTAACTTTCTGTTGAATTGCTTTCTGTTTGCGGGCAACTTTCTTTTTCGTTTTGCTCTACCAAATGATCAATCTCATGTCGCATTATAATTTTGGCGAATTCATGTTTTACTTCCATTTGCCGCTTTAGGGAAAAAGTTTTTATTGTCTTAGAATAGCCAAGAAATATGTGATCGGTGCCATCTAGATCCGTGCGGCTGCGCTTATTTTTTATATGACCAATTATATCTTCAACAGCAGACTGTGAAGTGCTTCCACGTTTTCGCACAGAAGTTGTGGATGGTGTTGAGCTGCAACTCGGTTCTTCATCTAATATTTCTTCTTCGGTCGGAATTTCATGAATATTGCTCACTGTTGAAGCAAAAGAAAGAAATGGCTTAAAATACTGCATATGCGTTGCCCATTGCCAAGTTTTATATCGCTGTGCGCTTTGACCGGTTTTTTTGCTGCAATCCTTAAGTGCTTTGCATAGGAGTCTCTCAAATTTTTCCACTTTTTTTCACAGTATCAACTGAAAGTAAAAACATGTTTATTTTCAGATTTTTATCGACTAAGGACAGCTTTTCTACAATTGGACACAGTTTCAGAGTCGGATTCACTACCGTTAGCGCAATCGTGGAAGAAGTTTGCGAAGCAATTTGGTTACGTATGCAGCCCATTTACATGCCTCAGCCAACAGAAGCCATATGGAAAAATTCAGCAGAGCAATTTTACGAAGCATGGCAGTTCCCAAATTGCACAGGAAGTATCGATGGGAAGCATGTTACAATAAAGTGCCCAAAAAATACTGGTTCGCAACACTTCTGCTACCTAAAACAATTTTCGGTGGTTCTTTTAGCTATTGTTGGAGCTGACTTTAAGTTTTTATGTGTCGACATAGGAGGTTATGGCAAAAATAGCGATGGAGGCATTTTTGAAAACTCCAGCATGGGAAAAGGTTTGAAACCGGAAATTTTTGCATTCCGGAAAGTAAACCTCTACCTGAAGAAACTGAACCGACTCCGTTCGTTTTAGTTGGGGATGAAGCGTTTGCTTTAAAGACCTATCTCATGAAACCTTTTCCAAGATGAAACATCTACAACACAAGATTTTTTTTATTGCGCACAAAAATAATAGGTAATGATTTATACTAGAGATGGGCACGGGCCTAAATTTTCAGGCCCGGCCCGGCACGAGTGTAAAATCAACTTTCAAAAACACGCACAAGCCCGCACGTTAAGAATTTTAGTGGGGCCCGGCCCGGCCCGGCACGACTTTTATTGTATGTATACATATGTACATAATTTTAATTTTGTGTTTATGTCCATATGTATATTTACTTAAGCGAATCAATATTTTACATCAAAGATTTTTATAATATATTTTCTGTGAAGTAGAAAAAGTGGAAGGTATTTTATGTACAGATATGTATGTAAACAAAACTACTAAGTATCATATATTTTCTATCGGTTTCCAAATATTTCTTTTTTTGCTTTTCTCTTATCAAAGAGTTTTAAATATGTACTATTTTTTTTTTGTATAAAACCAAAAGCTCGTCTAAATTTTTAGTATTAGCAACGGGCTTTTTCGTGCCTTTTCGTGCTTTTATGAAATTTTACTGAACGCCCAGGCCCGCACGAGTTCGTGCTGACAGCAAATATTCCAGCCCGTACCCGTCTCTATTTTATACACAACACGTTAAATTACTGACTTACATTCTTCGTTCAGTTCATCACCTAATGTTTTCCAAATTTCATCTTTTTTTGTATATTTTTATATTCAGGATGTTTTAAATCGTATGAAATTGGATAGCATTTTACCAGCTCAATTAAACGCTCCATTTTGAACGTTTTGCGAAAGAATTTAAAATTCCAGTAAATTTATCGTTCATATTTCTGAGCAACATTGCCAGATTATATTTTTTAACAAACGAAAAAGTTCAACTTTATTTTATTTATTTTGTGAGAAGTAAAACCAAAGAATATCACATTTATGCCAACAAATGTATTACGAGCACTTTTAAACTCATGTTTTTTATAATGAAAAAGGTAGAATTTATAATCTATAGCACTTTTGTAGATAAAATATGTGGTAGAACTCTAGCTCTAAATTATATCTTATATCTTCTTATACCACGCGGTGAACGCTGCATGCTGCGGTAGAATTCTGTACCACACTTCCAATACCGCGTCTGTTTGAGTGCTCCCATATACCGCCATGGTATTTGATACCGCATATCGTACGGGATTATACCGCACCGTGCCGCATCGCGCCTGTTTGACCAGGCCTTTAATCAGAGCTTATATCTTGCCATCTATTGCCGGCAATTTGGTAGTTTGAGAGCTACATGTTCATTTGCATGAAAACTTCGTGGCGGCAACATTATTGATATTTTAATATAAAAGCAGATAATGAACTGTTTTCGGTTAAAATATTTGTTATTACGTAATTGGATGTAAAATAGCCTATTTTCTAAATTTTTTAAGTGATTAAATCCGGCAAAAATACGTTTTAGAAGCTATCTCACAGATGCCTATATCAAGATATAAAAAGCCCACACAAATATTGCCACTGATATAATTTATATCTAGCCACCAAAATGACAGCTGGACAGCAATAAATTTTATCCTATGGAGACGGCCAGTAAATTCGCCTTGGCGGCTTGCTTTTCCCTTTCAGACACGTCAAGTCTTGCTTTCAAGTCTGTTCGTTCGTTAGTGATGGCGGGGGGAAGAGAGGGGAGGAGTACAGATACCTACGTACCGTCAATTCGTTTCAAGTTTTCTTGTTCTCTTTTGATCTTTTCGTTGCTTCCCATTTAAAGATCCGAGGACTTGAATTCAATAAAACTTGACGCGTGTGGAAGCAAAGAGAAAACACAAAAGAGAATGCGATAGAAATTGCTTTCAAGACTTGACGTGTTTGAAAGGGGACTTAGCTGTCAATTGTCGGTGTCGATTTCCAAACCAATTTCCTGCAGGCCGTCTTTGTTTATTATTTTTTATAACTAGATAGGTCGGGCAGCATAATGATTATTTTTTCTACTTGTTTTCTATTTATGTAAATTATTTATTTCTTACAGCTTGGTTTGCATATTGTTTAAAAGGATGTCGATTTACATAATTTGCTTAACAACAAGTGGAGGTCTACCAGTGTTTACTCGCAAAAAAGGGGACTGCGATAATGTAAGTTAAAATAATGATCCTTTTTTGCATTTATTGGTAAATTGATCTTTTCAGTTGCCCTTTTCTACTGTGGCTTCACTAAATGGTTTTCATATGTTCTTCAAATCACTGGGTATAACCCTGCAAGTAACATATTCTGAGGATTGGACTTATGTTTGGCGAGATTTCCACAATGCTGTCACGTTGATAGTTTGTGCCCGTTCAATGTCTGAAGCGGTCCTGCAGTCACTAGCCGACGTAGTGTTTGGTGCAATTGCACTATTTGTTAATTATAAGGAGCTTGTTGATTTAACTTTGTTGGATCGGATGAAGAAGGAGGCAAGAAATTATGTGCCATTAGTAGATGCGGCATTAGAAGCGTGCACAACGCGCATATTAGGATTTACCGACTGTATACTATCAACGGAAAATCAACAATTGGCGCAGCGACTAAACGATTTTAGTGACCTTTGCGGTTCGCTTTTCTGCTGCCTTGTCGTTGGAAATAACGTAGCAGTGGGTACAGAAGGCTGGTGGGATTTGGATCCAATAGATCGTGAATTACTTTTATTATTACTAAATTCGTCGAGTACTATACAGAATGATGTCCCTGTGTATTTACCAAAACGAGATTCAACGGTGAGCAATTTTTGATTGATGATGGATTAATATAGTGTGTAATTTTCTATTTCTAATCAAAAAAGTTGGCATATCGTTTCGTAAGTATTCCATTAGCGCCAAGTAGTATCATTTGTGTTATATGTGGAGCAGGTCCGAGTTTTCGCGATTTGCGGACTATGTCACAGGATGTGTTTGGCGAAAGTCAATTGCAGAACGTTGAGCGATGTATGCCACGCAGTTTACCAGAGCAATTAGATATCGATCAGTGTGTTCTGTCTATTATAGTTGCTAATACAAACGCAAAAAAATGTGTTTTTTCTCGTAATTTAAACCAAAATTCAGGAGGAAAAAGAGTATTAGGGGGCGGCCTTTTGCGTGTAGATTTAATAAAAAAGATCTTTGATCAAACTCTGCAATATAACAAAGTACTAAATGAAGACTGTAAAATTGTACAACTGCGAACGCGACATATGGAGCCACTGGATCAGTATTGGTGTTTGGATTACCATAAATGTTATGCTCATTATGATCAGCATGGAAATACTATTTTCATCCTCTTTATATCATCTATACCAACACCTGCAATGAGGTATTAGTTTTTATAACGAATTTCCACGTGTACTCAATACTCGCACGTAAGGGTATTCCACAATAGAGAAAGTCTGCCTATGCAGAACTGTCACAGTTACTTCAATGTTTAAAGTAGAAAAAATAAATATTAAAAAAAGGTCTTCGTTGGATTCTTGTTGACAACTATCGGCGTTGTTTACAACTAGGTCGGTTTCTGTCCGGACTCGACCCCAATATTCCCAATGAGTTTCCGTTATGTGGAGATTCCCCGCACAACACCAACCACCTGTTCGCATGCCAGCAATCCCACTCAACTAAAACCCCTCTCCCTTTGGTTTGGCCCTATTGAAATTGCCCGTTTTCAGGGCCTACCGTAAGTTGAGCTTCGCGACAATGATTGAAGGATGAACCAAAATACGCAGGGTTAAGTAGTGCCGCAACAATAACAACAACAATAACAACAACAACAACTAAATATCCCACGTTCCCACCAGGGTTGTTGCGAATATTTTTCCTAAATAAAAGTCCTTTCCGCATAATGAACAAACCCCCTGTCCAAATTAAACAAATTTGGTATCATATGAAAGAGGACTGAAATACCTGTTAATAGCCGGCATGCGGAAAGACCCCTCACGACTCGAAACATCTCTTCGCATGCCCGGAAAACCCCACGACCCTAACGGCTACGTTCCTGTGGACCGACCCAATTGAGGCTGCATGCTTCTTGGGGCTGCCGTTAGTGGAGCTCGACGACAACGACTGAGATATCAGCCGATCTGGGCGGGGTTGTTGTAGCCGCTATAAAAACAACAACAACGACCTCTATTTATATTTTTTTTATAATTTAATACTAAAGAAATGCATATACCTGACACAAGATTTGTTTTACGGTAAATAATTAACATTTTTTATTGAAATATTTTTCAATATACGGCTTTCTTCGCTTTCATTTGATACCAAACTTGTTTAATTTGGATAATCGGTTTGTTTATTATCCGGAAAGAACTTTTATTTCGGAATAATATTCGCAACAACCCTGGGCTCGAAACGCAACAAACGATATCGTACTATTCGTCACGTAAAAACACATTTTTCGGATGATGACATACGTAAACATACTCTTTGTCCCATTCAGCTTATACTGCCTGACGTATCACGTCATTTTCTTTCGTATCGTTTTCGATCCGTGAACGGATGTTACGATTCGAGCCCTGGTTCCCACCACGACAGTCGGGTCTACGTACCCGGAACGACCCAGACTTATATCTGGCCAAGGACTGCCATTCCAGCAACACACCCCAAAAACTTTCGGGAATCTGTACGCTGTTACAATAATAACAACAACACACAATATTCACCACTCCCCGGTAGTCGGAACTTGATCCTTGCAAGCTGTACACTTTTTAGTTGTCGGAGTTTGTAGCAAAACAACCATTTTAAATGGAATATTTCTGGTTACGCAGTGTAATGAATAGGTCTATAAAGAAAGAGGGTGGGGTTTAGTACCGCTCACAACTATTTCGGGCTATTCCGTCCAAATGGGTGGCCCGATCCAAAAAAAAATTTCACACACTTGTAGTCAAGGGTCTTCGCAATATTTTAACACTCACTTTTGTAAATTTTGGTTACTAATTTATTTACAAATTGGGTTTGAAATATGCCCTTTTTTGTAAAATTCGGAAATTAGCGTACATTTATCACTCCTATTCTGCTTAAATTAGCCACTTTACCAATATATTTTTGTATTCCCCTTCACTTTACACTTTACTTGATTTGTTATAACTTGCTTTACGACTTTAATATTAACCAATTCATCACAATTCATTAAATAAAAACACCTTCAAAATCACGCGTCTGACTTTAGTTGCATATGCAAATTAAATGGCGGAGTTCAGCTGTCAAACTCCAAAATATGCAAAAGAATGAGAGACAAAAGAAGATAGGATATAACCCAGAAGCATTAAAAATATACAAAGGTGTTCTCTGCAAAAGGTGTTCAGCTCCTTTTCTTCGCAAAACAGAAAGGAGAATTCTACTGCCTGAGGGTTATAATCCCTAAGTGCG
>NW_023460005.1:33569-39379 GCF_013731165.1 Rhagoletis pomonella
GAAAGGAGAATTCTACTGCCTGAGGGTTATAATCCCTAAGTGCGGCCGAAGGCCGCTTACGTAGAAAGGAATTCTACGCAAAAATACATTTGTTAAAAAGAACATTTTTTTTTATAAAAACTTTTTTTTTCTATTTTTAATTAACTTTTTATTATTTATTCAAAATCCCCCCATATCTAATTTGGCATAATTTCTTTTATTAAAAAATCCCACGGTTTCTGTTAGTTGGGTCATATTCCACTTCAAACTGCTCAGTTTGCCTAAGAAAAATCCGTTTTTCCCCCTTTTTCAAACGGTTCCCTAGGTGCCTGTGGGAGGAGTCCAAGGGAGGGGTTCCCCTTTTTAGAAAGCGGCGACTGTCTCCTTTCTATTGGGGGGTGTTTTGGGGGCCTGCCCCCTCCCCCTCCGCCCCCACCCAAAAAACGGTGTGAGTGGTACTAAACATTTCCCAAGAAAGATATCGATAAACTAGGCAAGTTTCTTATAATATGATATACAAAATCTATTTCGGAGGATTTATAACAAAGAGGGAAAAATTTGGCACTAAATCGATGGATATAATGTAAGTGTTTCTAGCAGTTTTCAATTGAAACATTTAATACTTTGATTACAAATATACAACAAAACTTTGCAAATCGCACCGATTTGAAATCGTACGATTTGCAGAACATACCTGATAAATTTCAATTAACCCTCATACGATCTTCGGGTGAAAATTCAGCCATTTTGAGAAGTAAAGCCAAGTAGTTTTCAAATTGTTAAGTAAAAAAATATCACGTTTAGGGCCGGTTGTTCAATGTCTGATTAGCACAAATCGGAGGTAGAAGCTCCGGTTTAGCACAACTACTGCTTTATCGATCACATGTTACATGCATTATGTCGAAATCGTCGATAGTGTAGTGGTAGTGATAACCAGACATTGAACAACCGGCCCTTAATGTATTTGTCCGTGATGACCACATGTTCCCCGTAGCGAATATCATGCATTAGTCACTTAAGTGTCTTGTACGGCCATATTAAGGCTTCAATGACTTTGGGCTCCGTTTATATGGAAGTCGTTCATGAGTTTTGCATACAAATGGTAATTTTGTCGTTAATGGCCTCTGCATGACTTTGTCATGAAGTGATCATTGATGACATTCAAGCGACAATGTCCTGCAATGAACTTTTTATAAGTGACCGCTGCAAGACATTGTCTGTTATAAGTCCTTGATAGGAGTACACCTGCATGACATTGTCATCAATGTCATTGTATATGTCACATGTATATGTCGTTTAAGATTTACAGCAAGTGCGACAATGTTGCTAAATCCTCATTAGTGACCATTTTCGCTACTGGGTTATAAAAAATCAGCGTATTTTCTTACATGTGTGAACAACTTTAGTTTTATTTTTGTAGTTACATTAGCGATTTTCGGATGAAATTTCACCCATTTTCAAAATGATCACATAATATTCGCAATATATTTTTGTAAAGATTGCTTAAAATAAAATATAAGGTGCAATCCCGTGTTTCTTGGACTAAAACTAGTAAAACTGTCAAAAAATAAAAATTCGCTTAGAGCGAGAGAGTAACATGGAAAAGTACGGGATCGCTTTCTAGTAAAAATGGTAACTTCTGTCAACTTCAACATAACCTCCAAATTTTGGTTGTAAATTTTTGCTTATTTTGTATGTAAACACGTTCAGCTCACACATGTAAATAACCGAAAATAGTTTAAAATTCATTAGAATCAACTTGAACAAGTAATTAAACACTTTTCAACATAAATTAGCAGAGTGCACTTTCCTTTTGTTTACAATTTGGATGCCAAACACACTACAGCTGATCGTTTGACACATTTACCAGAATTTACCAGCAAATAAATCTTCGGACTAAAACTGGTAACTTCTGACAGAGAGACGACTTTATTTACTCTCTTTTTTGTCCTCTCAGTAGTCAGAGAACCGAGTACGGGATAGATTTCCAGTGAAATCTGACTGATTCTGACTATTTCTGACTAGTCTGGACTCACAACTATAATAAATGTCTTTCACAATAAACTTGATATGAAAAAAATTTATTGCGATTTATGTTAATTTGTGTCATGGTACAATAATTACAGGTATTGTCTTCCCAGAGCACATATTCCGATCTGCGTTATTTGTCAATGTCAATGTCAAATTTGTTAAAAACATAGTTAACATAAACTAGTAAAACTAAAACACAACTAAATTAATAAAAACAAATTAAATGGGTATAACGATTCACTTTACTGTATAGACTTATCCATATGTACATATGTCTCTTTACACATGCATACATATCGTCACTAGATACGAATACAGACGCGAGCTCAAAAGTTGATAGCGAAAAAAGAGGCGTAAAAAAATTTCGGCGAAGGAAGACTCCTAACATAGGTGACGGCAAATAAAGCCGCGTTAACCTATTTGACAGCGAAGAAAGACCCATAAACTTATGTCCGCGGTCAACTATATTTTCGAGTGCAACAGTATTCCCCAAAGAGTTTTTCCGAGCTCTTTATTCGTGTCTAGTGACGATATTATTATTATTACGTCGAAGATACCCGCGCTGCGACCTAAGAAGATATATTGTGCTAAATCAAAATTGTAATCACTCCAACCTTAGGCTATTTAAAAAGCTCAGCACTTTAGATGAGTCCATGTTCCAAATTTTAGATGGAGAAGGCAATCGTTCTCCAAGGTGTATCAATCTACGATTCATGCTTCGTGGACAGGCACATAGAATATACTCTGGGGTTTCTTTCACCAGCCGACAAACCCTACAGTTCGCCTCTAAAGAAAGACCCATTTATGTAAAACCGTACGTTAACTTGCAGTGTGCTGTCAGGTTGCCAGTAAGGGCCGTTTGCACCATGTCTAGTTAACGCTAACTGGAGGTACATCCTTCAGTTAAGCACGTTAACTGCTTTATCGATCAAATGTTATATGATGGGTGTCGATAACGTCGATAAAGATGTTTAACTGGGAGTTAGAATTAACTAGACATGGTGCAAACGGCCCTAAGAGTTCTAAGTTCAAGGTGTCTTTCTTTGTCTTTGTCTAAATGCTAAAATCAACCCTGTGATCTTCCAAAATTTCCACGATTCGAACGTGGTTTAATGAGAAAAAGTGGCAACATTGTTTTTTCGCGTATACAGTGGCTAGCTGCGTTTCAGTGATCGCCGATCGATATTTCATTTCTTATTTTAAATTATTTGGATAAAGAAAAGTTACGCAAATTCAACATCGATGGGATGCTGATAGAAATCTGGATCAATTTGTGATCAACTCTGTTTGTTTTGTTTCCTAATTAAGTGAGGAAATTTTAATTTACAGCACCGACAAATGAATATATATAAAAACAAATGTTCAGTTTTGGTTAAAATAATTCAAGTTTTTGTATTGAATTTTTGGTTTAAAATTTATTTTTTCCTTTTCGGTAGGGTTTTTTGCACATTATCTTCTACGTGAGAATTGATCGTAATAGATACGGATCTGAATAAGCGACTGGAACACGGCTGTTTGTCAAAAGCATACGTTTTCGAACTCGCGTAAATGTACATTTGCTAAATGCGATAGCATGAACGCTCTTCGAAAACATATGTTCGAAAGTGCTAAATGTTGCATTTTAAATGCAGCAAAAACGCCGCATAAGGCCTTTAACGCTGCCTGAATGTCCGACATAATAGGTGCAATCCCGTATTCCTCGGACTCGGACTAGTAAAACTGTCAAAAAATAAAAATTCACTCAGAGCGAGAGAGTAACATTGAAAAGTGCGGGATCGCTTTCTAGTAAAAAATGGTAACTTCTGTCAACTTCAACATAACCTCCAAATTTTGCTTGTAAATTTTTGCTTATTTTGTATGTAAACACACTCAGCTCACACATGTAAATAACCAAAACACCATGAAATTCATTAGAATCCACTTAAACAAGTAATTAAATACTTTTCAACGTGAATTAGCAGAGTGCACTTTTCTTTTGTTTACAATTTGGTTGCCAAACACACTACAGCTGATCGTTTGACACATTTACCAGAATTTACCAGCAAACAATTCTCGGACTAAAACTGGTAACTTCTGACAGAGAGAGAACCGTATTTACTCTCTTTTTTGCCCTCTCAATAGTCACAGAACCGAGTACGGGATCGATTTCCAGTAAAATCTGACTGATTCTGACTATTTCTGACTAGTCCGGACTCGTACGGGATCGCAACTAATATTTATTCTGGCCTCATTTGCCTTCTACGAAGACATTCACGAACACAGACTTCGATTGGGAAGACTTCTGCCTGAAATGTGGTTGAGTACGAGCCCATTGGCAGACTTTTCTGGAATCTTGGTCCAAGTACGCCATAAATTATATCGCTAACTAAAGGTGAAAGGTGCCAAGTTTTTAGTTTAGTTTTTGATGCAGAATGACAGGTAATATGAAACTACATCGATTTTTCGTCTCTCCTGAAAAATTTCTGAAAATGGACTTGGCACATTTTCACCCTTAGGTCACGATATATGGATGTCCGTATTGCATATTAGCAATAATAAGGTATACGTTTGTACTTAGGAATCAGGTATATATACATGTTTGTGGCCGCCATTATCCGAACGCACCGGTGAAATATTTGTGTAAAAACGTTGCTAAAATATTTGGAGATACGTACATATTTTCTATTTTTCGCAAATAACTATTACTCATTTTCCCGAAACCTACCAAAATCCAATCAAGCCTACCAACCTACCAAATGGAAAAAACCTACCAGTTTTGGTAGGAAAAGCCCATGTTTGGCAACACTGTACGCCTGTCAAATTCTTAGTCTTTATTTAACTATTTAAAAATACGTTCTTTGAAAACGAAATAAACTAAACTCAGATGATTCTATTGGGGTGTTCACAGTTCGTTCCAAATAGTGTCTGAAAATGTAGACGTCTACATTTTAAGACGTTTTCTAACCGTAAAATCTGTGGTGTTGTTGTTTCCCATACAAAATTGGAAAACGACGCCGTCTACATTTTGTCACACTCAAAGGTATGTTTTTTACGCGTCTACATTTTGCAACCTCGCGGCAGGGTTGCATTATGGCAATACTAATCACTTTTTTTTTATTTATTGGGCACGTTTTTTGTATTTGCATTTAATTTGAGCGCGATTTCTGATGAAAAGAAACAAATCAAGGAAAAGAAATAACAAATATTAGGAATTGGTAATTAAGTTAAATAATTACAATTTTTCAGAAACATAATCGAAAGGCGATATATAAAAAATGCACGCAAAGAGGAAATGTCTGGCAACACCAGCAAAGTTTTGAGACGATTTTGCGACGACTGCTAGAAAGGGGTGCTCACAGTTTGATGCTAAAGATGTCTCAAAATGTAGACGTCTACATTTTCAGACATAATTTGGAACGAACTGTGAACACCCCATATCTGTGTGTCAGATGAAAATAGAAACATTTCTATTTCGTATGTACGTGCATCTGCTTTGTGTGGAAACAAATCTATTTTGCCTCTACACGATATGTTAGCATTTCCATACGTAAAAAAATGGCATGTACACATGCAAATACATATCATGTAAGAACACCTTTAGGCGGCGGTATCGCAAAAATGGATTAAAATTTTTAAAACTGAAAATGTTACATGAGTAAGAAGGAAGATATAGTATAGAGAAGGGGAAAAAAGAAAGAAAGCGACGTATGCACAGCTATGCAAAGCGATAGCACAAACATTTTCAACGCGCATACGTGTGTATATACATATACAACTTAACGAACACGCGGATGCGTGCTCGAAAAAATTAAAGTTGGGGG
>NW_023460005.1:39389-44322 GCF_013731165.1 Rhagoletis pomonella
GCGTCAGCACATTCGCATTAGTAAGTAGGTTGGCCCCCTTGTTAACTTACATGTATGAACTCATTTTGCATTTCAGCTCTAGGCTCTGTTATACATACTTGGCATTTCTTGCGTGTTGTCACATAAGGAATCTGTTAAATGAGCTTCGCATGTAAGCGGTTACTCAACGCACAGCATTACATACGTAGAAGTCTGCATGAACCAAAAAGACAAGATCACGACAGCAGAAGAGTGGCCCGTTATAATCGCACTTATGAAAAAAGTAGGGCGATTTTGACATAAGCCGTTTGTTTACATTTGTTCGTTGTTTACAATTTGGTGGTGGTTTTTTACTGCAATTTTCTTAATTTTCGCTTGTGACAACGTGTGCACACATAAGGTAAAGAATAATTTAACACAACGACATGATTTATAGGAGAATTTGCATAATAAAAATGATTATTCATGCGTTCAACAATTACGCGTTTTTTTTGTTCTCTTCGTTGTTTACTTCTTACAACAAAGATGGCGTCGAGATTTCAACAGCTGGAAAATAACTTTTTTCTTTCTTTCCTTAAGGCGTGATCTTGTGTCTTTCGTTCATGGAAGTCTGTTGGTTTTTGATTTCTACGTAAAAATGGTATAGCAGTGCATGCAATGCCAAGTATGCATAACAGAGCCTTCTGCCGCTACCAAGCAAAGCTAGCAACAAAGCCCGCATAAACCGAAATAAGAATATATGAATGAAGGAAGCGTGCTTCGTGTACCTACATACATTCGTACATTCATATTTATGTTTGGATCGATATATGTATGTATCAGGGATCTTGCGAATATTTGCAAAGCGTGCTTCGTGTACCTACATACATTCGTACATTCATATTTATGTTTGTATGGATATATGTATGTATAAGGGATGTTGTGAATATTTGCAAATTATTCGCATTCGCATCAAATGATACGAATGTTTTGCGAATGCGCATGTGTACATGGGAGCGGACAGTAACCGGCTTTTAGCTTCAGGCGCTATACGGTTAAGTAGTATATCAAGCAACATTGATGGCCCTTCAGCAAGTACTGCTAAAAGTCTTATAAGCAACTTAGAAATACTTTTAGATTCCTTCAGCGAAAGCGAATGCTCGGATGTAGAATCTAGAGGCAATAAAAAATGTGAAATAAAAGCTCAATTGAAGGCCTATCTTAAAAAAAAACGAGCTCATCTCGGTGAAAATCCTCTCGATTGGTAGAAAACTGAACTAAAATACGACAAATTGGCAGATATGGTCCACAAATATTTGAGCACTCCACCCGCCAGCGTCGCAAGTGCATGGCTCAAACCGTGCCATTTTGGCCATATGTTACTTCAAACGGCACTTAATTTTTCAGTTCGGCACAAAATGCCAAAATTGCGCTTTTGTAAAAAAAAATAACATTTCAATACATTTTTGTGAAATTCTTTGCGTGTAGTTACTTCTTTTTCTCAACTAAAATTTTCTAATTTATTAGGCTATTCAACTGGTTTATCTTATTTTATCATTGCACTTTTGTGTTGAAAATGTGGTTCTTATTTTATTGCTAAATGGGAATGATTAAAAAGAGTGGCACCTTTTTTGGCAATTTTATTTTTCTATTTGGCACATTTTGGCATCAATATGGCACCTCATAGCTAAGGATAGTTGGCAGCCCTGTCCAAGTGAGCAATTGTTAAGTGCAGCCGGCCTTATATACGAGCCTCTAAGAAATCGCCTCATGGGAGAAAAGGCAGCAAAATAGCTTTTTTTTTTTAAATATGATATGCCTCTTGTGAACTTTGACTACTAGATTAAAACACTGTATAGGTTAAGCACTCGTTCAATGTTCTAATAATTTATAAAATTTTTAGATAATTAAAACGGTTGCTTAAGTTGATTATAGCTTTTCTAACGTTATTCCTAACATTCGGATTCGAATGTGAAAAATATGACATTCGAATCATCCCTAGTATGTATGATGAAACAAACGGACTTCGTTGATATACTGATGGACATATACATGTGGGTGTATGTACTTATGTCATGTATGTACATTAGAGGTCCAACTTTAAGTTTCCTACTGCAACCAATACAGGGTGCTCAATAACCTTGAAATGCTCTACTGGATCCCTATGAAACTGGCAAAAATATTGGTGATTTTTATAAAAAGCTATTGTTTCCATGACAACTGAAGCTTGTGATATTTTAATAGATAATTTAAATTTGAAATCTTCTTAGGTTACTTAACCAATTGTTTGATTAATATATGTACACAATAAAGGGTGAACACACCAAAACTGCGACACTTAGAAATTACTACCAGAAACAAACTAGCAGGCTTTGAAACTGTTTTTTTTGTATTATATAACTTGATGTTATTAAAATGTTAAAATATTAGTTATTATTTGCTCCATATGCAAGTGATCGGTATTTTCATCGCACACGCGCCATCATATTCTGCACGACTGCATCATCGACTTTACGCGATGCGCACAACTACTTTGTTTTGCATTCTTCAATATTTTTCACTGTTTCACCTGTTTTCTGCAAGATTTCTTTGACAATTGACCAATATTCCCCAATAGGACGTGGTTCTGGGCTATTGGGTGGATTGCAGTCGTGAGGTACAAAATTGATGTTATTTGCATTATACCACGGCAATGTGTCCTTGGCATAGTGGCAGGTTGCCATGTCCGCCTAGAACGATGGCCTACTCCTTATCTGTTGATAAATGACAGAAGACGCCTTTTGAGGCAGTCATCCCGATAAACTTGATCATTCAGTGTCCCGGATGGGAAAAAAAGGCTGCTCTTACGTTCGCAGGAACAAATAGCTTGCCAAACCATGTGGTTTTTGGAAATTTGGACTTCATTTTCAACTTACAACTTTCAGGGGCATCTTGACGACTTGCAGCAGTATAAAAATCTTGACCTGCAATATATTTTGAATTTTTATAGCAGTAGGTTTCGCAGTCCATAACAATGCAGTTGTATTTTTTAATTTAGAATTCATACAACTTCCGAATGCGGGATTTCGCTGTAACATTCTACTTTGCGCCTCGGTCTGGCGCTGTTTGAGCTGTAGAACCTTTCCGCATTACCTTTTGTACGAAAAACTGCGATCTGCGTACGGATTTTGCAACATAACGCGACAAAATCTTCGGATTTCGCGAAAACGCACTGAGGACCTTCCGAGCACTGTTTTTATCACTTTGACCATGCTAACCCCCGCTCCCTGGTTTTCTCGTAACTGCCAGGCCTTATTTGTACCGAATAGTGCAATCTTTAATTTTTTAGCAATTTTACGTGTACTTAAGGCCGGATCATTTATAAACTCGTGCAAAATGGTTTGTCTCGTTTCTAACTCGGTTGCTATTTTTAACTCAACTAGGAATCAAATTCAAATGAAATTTCTTCTACGTCCAACTAAGGTCATGTAGTCAGCTTATGGTATTTGAATTTCAAAATATTGAATTCGTTTTGGGTAAGTTATAAGCTTCCGAAAGTGTCGCAGTTTTGGTGTGTTCACCCTTTAGGTCCATTCCTTATCTTTTCGGACTAAAATCTGAAAAGTGTCAAAATGCAAGAGCGTAAGCAAAATGCGCTCACTAAAATAGAGTAGCAGGAAAAAGTAATTTTTAGTCCCAAGAAAGGCAACAACAAAACTAACGTCAAATAAGAATAGAAATTTATGTACAAAACATTCACACAAGCACAAGCACAATAAACACTACCTATATCAATTATTTTTGCCTCCTTCCACTTTTAATTAACTTTTTTTACTTTTTAGATTATTCTCACTTTTTGTGTATTCTTTAATTTCCGTTAATTTAAATTCAGTTGAGTTTGACACTTTTCAAGATTTTGCCAGCAAAAATTCTTCTGACAAAATCTGACTACTTCGGACTGAAGAGAGTCACTCTCACTGAGTGTTGCTTTCTCATTTCTGCTGTAATTTTCGAGTTAAGGAACGCTTTTTGGATTAAATCTGACTACTTCGGACTATTTCTGTCTATTTCAGGGTGATAAGGAACGCAACTAATACTTCTAATACCATGTTCTGACCGACAACGAAAACACTTAGAAAATTAGTTTTGGGCTTGTGGGCTGAAGGCTGTTTACACCGGTTGTTAGTGCTTTCGTTGACTAATTCTTACATCTTTTGATTGCAATTTTGCTGCACAAAAACAAAACCCAAACACTTTTCCTTCATTTTCTTTTCATTTACAGCCTTTAACTTTCATTCTTATTTTACTTTGGCCAGCCAATTAACAATAAATCCGAAAGGCCGTATTGAAGATGATAAAATATGACTTCCACTTCGATAAATAATCGAAAAAAACGAGTGAATACACCGATTGGAATGAGTGGAACGTGAGTTTTCAAGTAGTTTCCAGCGAAAACTGGTTTTCGTTTGACAGATTTTACATGGACGAAAACATAAGTTTAAGGTCGAAGACCAGTTTTAGCATCGAAAACATGTTTTCGATGTCGGTCAGAACATGGTATATAGTAAAATATGAGCATCATGAGCATCCTCTAAATGGATACTTAGAAACTTAAGGTTTGGTACAAGAATGATAGAATACAAGATTGCACCCATCAGAGAGGATTTTTGAGAATAACTTTTGTGTGACGTCACACTGGTGCAATTGCGAGAGAGAAATGCAAAAACGTGAGCACGAATGGAAGAAGAAGAAAAAATGTTGCAAGGAAAACGTAAACAAGTTGCACAAGTGTGACGTCATGCAAACAACGATTCTGTCAAATTCACTAAGAGAGGAATAGCGGTACCGTTATGGGCGCAACCTTTATTTCTCTCAATCGTGGGTTTGGTATCTGCACCTCTTTCGGCAAGAGGAAAAATTTTGGAAGGTACCCCAGACCCTATCTGGGGAAAAAATTTTTAGACCACTCTATCGTCGATGTGTTTGCAAAACCGCC